>NW_009223383.1:387-15415 GCF_000690835.1 Fulmarus glacialis | reverse complement strand
AAAACTCTATCATTTTGTGATCCCTGTGCCCAAGACTGCGTCTAACCATCACGTCACCCAGAAGTCCTTCTCTGTTCCCAAACAACAGGTCCAGCGGGGCGCCTTCCCTAGTTGGCTCCCTCACCAGCTGTGTCAGGAAGTTCTCTTCCACACACTCCAGGAACCTCCTATTTTTTTTTCTCTCTGCTGTATTGTATTTCCAGCAGACATCTGGTAAGTTGAAGTCCCCCATGAGAACAAGGCCTAGCGATTGTGAGATTTCTCCCAGCTGTTTATAGAATATTTCGTCTGCCTCTTCATCCTGGTTGGGTGGTCTATAACAGACTCTCACCATGATATCTGCCTTGTTGACCTTCCCCCTGATTCTTACCCATAAACACTCAACCCTATTGTCACCATCATTAAGCTCCAGACAGTCAAAACACTCCCTAACATACAGGCCTACCCCATTGCCTCTCCTTCCTTGCCTATCCCTTCTGAAGAGTTTATAGCCATCCATTGCAGCACTGCAGTTGTGCGAGTCATCCCACCATGTTCCTGTGATGGCAACTATATCATAGTTTGCCTGCTGCACAGTGCCTTCCAGCTCCTCTTGTTTGTTGCCCATGCTGCGTGCATTGGTGTAGATGCACTTCAGCTGGACTGATCCACCACCTTAGGGACAAGCCCTAATTCCTACATGACCATTCTCAGGCACTTCCGTGGTTTCTAACATATCTATAACCCTTGTGTCTTTGCTGCCGCATGGATCTCCATCCCCTACCTCCACTGAGACGGCAGACTGAAGGACCTCGCTAGCACACCATCCCTCAAACATTGGTGTGCCGCCCCCAGGCTTATCTCTACCGAGCCTGGGTTTATCCCTTTCCCCCTTCAAATCTAGTTTAAAGCTCTTTCAATGAGCCCTGCTAACTCCTGTGCAAAGATCCAAAGCTGTGGGGGGATGCCATGGAAAGGATGGCTGGACACCCTGTGGAAACGTGGGTGTGGAGCACCGCGACACTGGGAACAGTCAGGCACCCAGGGCTGGGTGGGAAGGAGAGCTAAAGACAGCTGTGCTATGTGGGAAGAAGGAAGGAAGGGAGAAGGCTTTGCATCCTCTTCATTTCTGTTCAGCTATCAAAACAATTCTTCATCAACCCTAGTTTTATTCGAAGGTAAGGTGCTGTTATCTCAGGCACACTGCGAGACCCTGTGTAGGAATCAAGTACTCTGCTCAGAAATAACTCCCCACCAACAAAGTGCTGCAGTGACCCCAGGTAACTGCTTCCCCGAGCTGTAAATGCGTGCTCCGAAGTTGTCCATGGGCTCTAACTGGCAAGATCAGTGGGAGACACAAGGACTCCCTTTAGTGCTGGGTCTGAAGGACCGTGCAAGGACACCAGGGTTGGGATAAGGATTTTCCCCAGCACTTGTTGCAGAGAGCCATCGTTGTACCTCATCTTTGGCAATGAAAGGATCCTCGGGGAGGGGAGAGAGAGTGGGTACCGATATGACATCTATATTTTGTTTCATTCTTTATTAGGTTGGTTGGAAGTTTTTAGACTTACTCCTTTCACTCTCTCCCAAAGGAAAACTGGCATAGTATCCATAACGAAAAGAATTTGATGAAATAAGCTTATTTCTCGGATGCTTTTGCCAGTTCTTTCTTCAGATCAAAGATACAAGTTCTGATTCAGAAATGAAACCAACAGCCAATAGTCAGGACACTCACTGGGTGTTTTTAAGTAGAAACTGAAATTCAAATCCCTGGTCTGAGTCAGACAGAATGGAGACTCGACCCTGTTACGCCCAAGCACCCAAACGAACGGGTGCTGGCTACTCTCGAGCAATTAATTCTCTTGTGAACAGCTTTGTAATTCTAAATGTATTCTTTGATAGGTCTGTAGTTTCTAGCCCTATTAAAGGCCCCATCCCATCTTTGCAATAGAACGTCCCTATAGGTTTCTTTTTTAATTCCAGAAAAGTATCTATTTTAAAAACAATATAAGAAAGGGCATTACTGGAACAAAACCTGCAGGTTTGTTGGAAAGAGGAAGGCACTCTCCTAGTGGACATTAAACCAACTTAGAGATGCTCTCTCTAGATTCTCTGCACCACTTTGGTAAAAGAGCTGAGGAGGAATGCAGAGCCATTTCTGCGACAGTCTTGCATGAGTCCAAACCTCTCGGTGTTCATAGCATCCAGTGTGTTGTCCACTTCCCCAAGGCCTTAATATAACAGCTTTCTGCTTGGGAGGTTTTTGTTACCATTCCATCTTTATCAGAATAAGTGGGTCAAGTAAGTGCCAGCCTCCTTTCTAACACACACCAACTCTCCTGCTAATTCTAACTACAGAAATATTTCTTAAATATCATGAATTTGCTTTGCCTAACAGCCCTCTCACCCAGCCAAGCCTGCCTAAGTTAAATAAGTGCTGTGCATGGAGTTACTCCAGATGAGTCAGCAGGGCAAGGAAACGTGCAGCTGTGCAGACTGAGCATGCACTAGGTTCAAACTGGGTTTGCAAGCAAGCTGGCTAGCTGCCAACTTGTCATGGTTCAACCCCAGCCAGCAACTAAGCCCCACACAGCCGCTCGCCCATTCCCCCCACAGCGGGATAGGGGAGAGAATCGGAAGCGTTAAAGTGAGAAAACCCATGGGCTGAGATAAAGACAGTTTAATAGGTAAAGCAAAAGCCGCGCACACAAGCGAAACAAAACAAGGAATTCATTCACTACTTCCCATCGGCAGGCAGGTGTTCAGCCTTCTCCAGGGAAGCAGGGCTCCATCACGCGTAACGGTTACTTGGGAAGACAAACACCATCACTCCGAACATCTCCCCGTTCCTTCTTCTTCCCCCAGCTTTATATAATGAGCATGACGTCATATGGTATGGAATACCCTGCCAGCCAGCTGGGCCAGCTGTCCCGGCCATGCTCCCTCCCAACCCCCCATGCACCCAGCAGGGCACAGGAAGCTGAAAAGTCCTTGACCAGTGTAAACATTATTCAGCAACAACCAAAACATCAGCATGCTATCAACATCACTCTCACACTAAATCCAAAACACAGCACCATACCAGTTAATAGGAAGAAAATCAACTCTATCCCAGCTGAAACCAGGACACAATTTTTTTTTTTTTTAAATTTATTTTGTTCCTCTTCTGCCTCCTTTTTCCTTCCTTCCCTCTCCCCTCCAGTACAAGGAATAACTTTAAATTATCTTGCACTAAGAGAAGAAATAAATTGTCTACTCCTGATTACATTCTTTTTAGAGCCTGAAATAATCTCACTTCCCTATGATTTGGTAAGTCACCATTTGATCCCTCACCCCTTAGGAAAAAGAAAGGTATTACTTTTGACTGGATAGATGAGCAAGAGCTACTATCAATTACAAGAGCTACAATTTCTTTTATCAACCTTGAAACAGCTCTCCCTGGTCTTTTATTAGGCCATTTAGAGAATGATGTGAAAGTGATGGTGAACCCTCTCTACCAGTACTTTCCAACAGTGGCAACTGGTGGCATGCTGATGGCATTTGTTAATTACTAGGGTGTTCAAGACAAATGGAGAGTTTTGCCATAACGAACCCCAAGTTGTGTGAAGGAGCACGCGAGAAGAGGAGGAGTCAATTAATCAACCACATGTCTTACCTGGGTGAAAAAAAGACATATACAATTTTTATGAAAACTGAAATAGGAGTGGAGCCAAATGGAGAGAATGTGGAGATGCCATTAACCACAGTCTAGTACAAGTATCCTTTGGGTAGATTTATGGGGTTTTCCCTATGACAATTTCACTTTTGGGTGCTCAGCCACATGGAGGCCCCTTAAAGCCATGAGTGGCCCAGGAAGATCTCAGCAGTTGGGGATGGCTGCAGAGCTGGGCACTCACGTCCTTCTCCAGCTCAGCCCCACCAGCTCAGCCCTACCGCTGGGACCCGCACAGCATGCTACCAGTTATGGTAACTCTGAATCAGACTCCAGCAGACAGAAGGGCAAAGTTAGTCTATCATAAATATTACGAAGCACCATTCCCAAGACCTCTGCATTCCCACGTTCAAACGTGGGAATCACGTTCAAATCAGTGGCTTTTTCATCCAAAGTTGTCATATGTAATGCAGCGAAACTACTGCTAGCAGCCTTACCTAGACTTCAACCTGGCTTATCTTGTCTTCATCTGCTGGTGTGGAGTTACAGCAGCTGAAACTTAGGGTGGCTCTTACACAGGTAGCAGTTCGCAGGAGGTAGATCTCTCATTTTCAGCTCTGTTTGTCCTTCCTTCCACCACATCATGCCCCAAAGATTAATACAGCACGCTGCAAATATTTCCCTCCGTGAGGAGCGGGATCACACCCTTGATCTCTCTAAGGCTCCCAAGCCCTCTTCAGCCTCCAACAGACTCACTCATTCCTCACTCCCACCTCGTACATTTCAGACCTCCTCCACAAGCTATTTTCTCCACTGTTTGTGAAGGGTTAAGGCTAACCCTTCGGCAGGACCACCTTGCAGTGCCAGAGCTGACGAGCATGATGGGCAACAGAGAAGCCAGCTGATGGCAAATTGTTGCCATCAAAAAAACCCAACCTTTGTTCCAATTGCCAAATTGCCCAGCATCCACCATTAACCTAGGTTACAATAGTCATTTCACACACCAGCCTAGGCTTTGGTACACGGTATTTATCAGCAGAAACCCCAATTCTCAGCAATTCCCTGATAATCAGAATCAAGCGTTGACATTATGAACTTTTTCATTACTTGTGGTGTATTGCTGGTTTGTAAAATATAGATTAAGCATAGAGTCATGCTGTGCCCTACATCAGGCTAGTGTTGTTACATGTTTATTAAGAAAGTGATTTACAAGGGAGATCATGCAGTGAATTACCGATCCTGCACAACCTACTAAAACTAGGTGATGAAACAACATAATCATCATACATCAGCTTCCCATTACCTGATTTAGGGTAATTTGTATTCTCTGCTTCTGTGCAAACAGAACGTCACTTACTGCACTGTCAAACTTTATTTTAAGAGTTAAAAGGTGGGTTTATTATTCATAATGCTAACAATCACGAGTAACTAAAATGTTCCATATGCCAGAAATCAAAACCTGTTACCATGGAATTGGTTACAGGAGATTTAAAGCAAATTAAAGCTCTGACAACATTAGTTTTAGACTGGGAAAGCATAAGAAAGAAGAGTTGCACAAAGACTAATTCTATGCATCTGCTCCTGCAGGCTGTTTTTGTATTTCAAATGCATATTGAAAGATAGAAAAGTTAATTATTTCTCTGGGCTAGGACAGCACGTGTGCGAGATGGCGAGCACATGAGATGGCAAGTGCATGCTGGTGGGTGCACCAGAGTCAGATGGCCCTGGTTTTGTCCTCTTTCCTCGTTGTTGGTAGGACACCTGCCAACACCCGTAGGCAACTGCCACCCAGGGCTCTTGTGGCTCTCCGATTCCAGACCTCTGGTCAGGAAGTGTTTTGAAGGCCAGTAAACCACTCAGCCCTGGTCTCCTCTTCATAAATAATTCCTCTCGGCCATTGAGGAAGACTAGAGCTGGCTTTCAGCTTCATTATGGTTACTTGAGAGCACTTTCTGGTCCGGCATCTTCGCAGGCAGCCTATTCCTTTGTGGGAAATCCTAGTGGGCTATGGGGAGTGGTGAAAGAGAGCCGTCAGCAGTGACTGCTCGCCTAGCTGGAAGCCACACTCCTGTGCACTTTTCATGCAATCAATCATGAAGGAAAGGTCAACAAACAGCTTTCAAATAACCGATCCATTTAACTACTGACATTGATCTGGGCTAGAGAAGTGGAGCTGGTGGGGGGAGGGAGGAAGGGAGGGTTCAGTGGTCAATCAGTGGAAATCTAACCCCTTTCAGACTAATGGCAAGACTAAACACAGTCCTAAACTTTCTGCTTTAAATCTTACAGTGATTTGCCTAAGGCACTATGGGACCTTTACAAGGATGTCTTAAAAAGTAAAGAAAATAAAAAGCCCATTATTTTCCCGCATAAAATTAAATACCTAAACCAGAAGAGATCCATCTTTCACTGCATAATGCAGTGCTGTACCAATGTGCGTGATGGGTGGGATAGAGGAATAACAGAGAAAGCCCCTGGCGTGATCCCAGGGCTGACAAAACTCCAGCTGTTTTGCTTTGGCTATAGTTTGGAAGACGTTCTTCCTCCCATCCTAAGCATGTCCTCCAGTACAACCCACAGCATTCTATCACCAGCCATTCCGGAGACCAACTAATTACCTTCCAACTAAAAGAAACAAAAAAACCCCAAACCCACAATTGCCAGCTTAGGGCTTTCCAACCCTGAAACCTCTTCTGAAGAGCCAAGGTCTTGCAAGAAATCTCACAGGAACTAAGCAGGACAATACGTCACTGGTCATTCACTACCCAGGCTCAGTTCCAAATAACTCACGTCCATAATCTGTCAATAGACTCCTACAGCCACCAAGCAATATTCTGTGTGGGGTAGATTTTACTCTCATTGCATATGTGCCACTGAGCATAATGTTGAGTGCGTACCCAGGAGAAAAAGAGCAGGGAGAGAGAGAGAAAGCAGATTTGCTTTTCTCACTTAAGGTTGTCATCCCAGAAGGATGGCTAGTCCTGGATCCCAAGCTGTGCTCCCAGAACTGTTTCCATACTACTTCACATGAACTGCATCATCTGCATAAAGGATACATACATTTCACCAGCACCTACAGCCACTTGGCAGGGCCTTTTGGTGACAATACGTTGGAATTTATCTAAACCAGGGCTTCAATAACTGAATTCAGTCTCTTGCCAGATCAAGCACTTCATCTCGCTGTACTTCAAATCTCCATCAATAAAGTGGAAAGACCACCGCTTCCTTACCTCGCAGGCAAGTAGTAGGATAAATATATGTATTATGAGATGCTCAGTGATAATGATAATGAAGCATAAAAGACAGACAGCCTGACCAAGAGATAACCGAAATCAATGGAAGAATTCCTTCTGTATTAATTGGGCTATGGCTGTAGTCCCCATTTAAGGGGAACAAGGCGCACTGGGATTTCTCGGTCCCTAAGCTGGAGGTATAGAACAATTCCCTGAATCCCATAGGAGCTATTTCTCAATCAAGTGTGGTAAGGAAAGAATCTCTGCATGAGACACTACCACAAAAAAAAAAAAAGACATGAAATGCTGTGCATGTTTATGTATGTGTATCAGGGGAAATGATACTAAATTCAAGGAGAAAAAATAGAATTAGATATCAAAAACAGGATTAAACCATAAAAATCTATCCACTATGGAGAATCCAGTTTGTAAGATAATCTTTTCTATAAAAGGCAGAATATTAAAGTAAATAACTCAGAAAAGCCCAGGAGAATCTGAGCTTTCAGTAACCAGCCAGATGGTGAATGCAACATAGGCAAGAGCACTGTGTGCCACACTTCATATATCTAAAATAAAAAAAGCTATTTCTGGGGAATGTTATTGCTCTTCATGGTTTTCTCAATTATTTCGTTCTGCTCCTCCCCATGTGGATCGACACCACTGTTAGTAAAGTCAGCCATTAGCACTGAAAAGTATGATTTTGTCGCGGCGCTAATCACAAGTTTCCTGCCCTCTGCCACGACATGGAGAGGCCCCAGCTCTTCGCTCCGACTCCCTGCCACGCTGCAATCTCTAAACACAGCTCTTGGACCAGAGCAAGGAAGCCAACCGAAAAGTACACATCAACCTGAATATGCTTTTCACTTTTCATTTTGTCCAAACAGAGAGGGCTGTTATTTTGCCCTTTTCCAGGGGAGTCAGCACAGACAGGCTAGAAATGCTGACAGACTCTTTAAGGGAAAAGCCGGTGCTCACGATAGCCTGCAACTGGTAACACCACGGTCCTGCCCCATCTCCACCTAACCCTTCCCGCCTCCACCCAACCATCACACTACTAATTTACCAATGGAAATCACCTGCATTTCTGAAAATCCAACACAGTACATACTCCAAGAAATGAACTCCATGTATCTAACTTTCAAAAAACAGCCCCTAGCTTTACTGTGTCTTAGCTAGTCTTTTAGGAAAGAGCACAAGCACCCAGGTTTTGGGAGGTACTAAGATACGCTGTAGTATGCTGCCAGTCCTCATAAGTACACTAGCAGTAAGCAAGGGATTACAGCTACTAAATTGCTGTGTTATTTCAGAAATGTATTTATTCTACTTTACTTAAATTCTCTTTGCTTTATTTTATTTATTTATAATGAAAATAAAACCCTTTGTGGTAAACCGAGGTTCTGAGGCTTAATTAAACCTACAGGCTGCAGGAACACAGAATAAAACTGTTCTTAATTGCAAAGCACAGAGAAGATAATGCAAGAGGAATCACAACTCCACAGTACAAGCTATCTAAAACCCAGTTAAAAGCACATAGGCCAAGCTAAGCAGGAAAATGGTACCCCAGGAAAAAAAATCAAATTTTTGGCATATAAACTTTACATGAATTTTGTTTTCTAAATACCCATGGAGATCTAGACTTGGTATCTAAGTGTCTTTGAAGATCACAGTCCTAGCTATCTCCAGCCAGCTTGTATCCTTCTCCGAAAAGCCCCACTAGAATCAGTGGTCTAAGTCTGGATCTCCTTCCACCTTGTGTTAATTATTTACATGTGTAGAGTTAGTGTGAGCTGATCTTGAGCATCACAGCACAAGTGCCAGCAGAAACTCCCACCTGTTCTATTATGTGACTAAGACAAGAATCGTTCAGCTCTTCGTTCAGGCAGGAGGTTTTATCATCAGCTTTTATCTAAACAATGGTAATATCTGCTACATTATCCCACAGGGGCAGAATTCTGTTTTATCCAACAGTTCGAGGTTGTTTCTTTTTGGTCGACGTGTCACAGTCAAGGAAGGACATGGACAGGGAGACTGGTATAGGAATAAAAAAGGAAACAGAAGCATAAACATGTTCAGAACAAACAAATAAATAAATAGGCATGTACTTTACTGAAATATACCCATGTTTCTCTTAAACATAGTTTAAAAAATACACAATTGTTTAATGTGAAAAACAGAAATCAAGCTTTAGTGATCCCCAGCTCTTCAGCTGGATAAACAACAACTTGCCCTTATTTTGATTAAGGAGAGCTATTACATGTTTTTCCTGAAGCTATTATTCTGCTAGGAGCATGCTGTAATTTACAAGTCTCTCCAAAAATGTCCCTTTAATGAAATGAATAGGAAATTAATGCTGTCAGGCAGAAAGCTTTTAGCTAACAGTTTCTCACACTTCCCTCTTTGAGAAATTGGAGAGCAATTTTCATTTACCAGCTATCTAAAGGTGAAAACAACCTGTAGTTTCACTGATAGTACCTTGATCCTCTTGTCTGCAGTTGTCAGACATTTTTGGTCTAGGGATTGCATACAGCAATCGTTGAAGTCTTCTGCCCAGCAACATTGACACGCAGTATGTGCCTGGACCCAAAGTGACCAGAATTTCAGAAAACAGCATTCCACTTAAGGCACAAATGGGTCTAAGATACATTCCTATTCGAATATGATCAGGGGAGGTTGGGTTTAAAACTCCCACTGGATCCTACGCATCTTGATGGAGATGTTAGATAAGATCATGGCAAGACCAAAATATACATTTGTCACAGAACAGTGGAAAGGTCTACCCAGACTGAGACCCAGAACAGCAGGCATGTTGCACAGAAACAGCAAGATAAGAGAAATAATGCCTTCACATTGGTCCAAAGAAACATCATAGAAAAAAAGGCAAGACTAATTTAAAGACTGAGACAAGAACCGATAAAATCATCCTTAACCAGCATTAAGAGCAATTTAACATGTGCTAGTTTCACCCTGTTTTCTTATTCAGAAAACATGAAAGTACTCAGTTTGCTGAAGGACTTGAGTACGCCTCCTAACACTCACATGACTGTGGCTAGATCCTGGGCTAGTGAGTGGGGTCTCATGGCCATAGCAAAACACCACCAGTTTGTACCGAGATCCCAAACTTCATCTTTGAATGGTGGCTGTAGTGGTGGGAGTGAGAGAGTGAGGTGACCATCAAGAATGAGATCAGGCTCTAAAGCAGAAGTGTGCAGGTGATTCAGGGATGCAACATCTGCTGCTGTCAAACCAACAGCACACGCCACAGAACCACCGCATCTGCTGCCGTTTCTTACCATGGGAGTGCAGGACACCAGCTGGCAAGCACACTCCGGACCCAGTGCCCACCTCACACTGATACCATATTAACAGAGCCATTTCGAGTGTGAAAATACCATGAGTGAGATCAGCAGTGACCCTTTCTGTCCGAGGAAAGGTGGCGCAGAAGGAAGGGCACCGCCGGCCGGCTGAACCCGCGCTGATGCTAACAGGCAGTGGTGCTCAGGCACGGCTGGTAACGCTGAACCTGCAGTCTTTGAGACCGAGACGAAAAGCCACATCTCTCCTGTTAGGAAAAGTTAGGTAGGGAAGGACACAGGGAGTACTGGCTGTGCTTCTCTCCTAATAATTCTTCTCTCAGGAGCCCTACTTTGAAGCGCTCTTGAATTACATGCCTGACACTCGCTTTGAACATGCTCTCAAAGTGATGAATGTCCCCTTAACCGACTTTTTATTTTGAAATACATTATTATATGGCCTTCTAGCGAGATGGAGTTGTCAACCACGTGAATGACAACCCCTGGCAGAAGACCAGCTCGTAAACCCCCTCTTCCCACTGTCACTTGCACAAACCTTAAAGCCGAAACAAAAGCAACTAATTAATCATCGCTCACACGTGATCTAACAGAAATGGTTCCAGCAGGTGTAGAAATAAACAGACTATTGACAAATTTTTTTTTCTTGGGAAATAGACAATTTTTTTAAAGAAGATGAGAGACTAAATTCTACTGTGGCTGGGCCCAGCTCACAACTAGGGCTGGCTTTTCTCAGCTTAAGGCTTGCTACCACTTTTCCAATATGATATTTGCTATCAATCTGTAAAAAAGACAATCTTAAAAGCGAAAAATTGCCTACACTATGTTATCCACTATGCACTTTTTAACTCTATTAGAAAACAATCTATCAGAGACCTTAAATATTAGCTTGATTTTTTGGTCAAGAAGCCAGGAATTTCTGAGGCCTAAGAGAGGATATAAAGGTTAATGTTACGTGGGACATTTAAGCACAAAATAAGGAGAGCTCTGATGCAAGGCAGCAGACAATCTTTCCAGGCTGCACGTTTCATTGCTAGGATACCCACAGACCAGCTATCACACTTACGGGATTGTTTCACATCAAGGGAAAGAAAAGCGTGGGGGCAAAGACCAGACCCCCGGCCTTGGATCTCTTTGCTCAAAGCCATAATTAGGGGATCTCAGGTCACGCTTCCTTTCTTTCTCGCTATCACTTTGGACCAAAGGATCTGTCCTTCTGCTCTTCATTTCGGCACACTTCACAAAGGAGATCCCAGGGGGCAGGGGATGGTTTCTCACAAAACAGCCTTATCTTTGCGATCAGAGCTGTCTCCTGGAAGAGGTCGAATTTGCAGGGAGAGGAAGGACTGGAAGCTGGACTCCCTGGCAGTGCTCAGATCATTAAAATTCCTGTTTAAAGAAACCCCACACTTTTCCCGAAACTGGGGGGAAAAAAGTAAGCATCCTGACCAGTTCTTGGAAAGGCAGGGCCCGTTCCCAATTAATTCCCTGTGTCACAAGGATGCTTAATTTCTAAGTTGTGCGGGCTGTCCACCCCTCACCTGAGCAGACTCACCAAGGCCAGCGGCGCCAGTCTCTCAGGGCAGGGCTGAACCTTCTACCCGCAGAGCCATGTGAAGATGACACCCTCTTTATATGGGTTCTGCTTCCGCTGTGTATCTTGCTGAAGCACCAGAATCAGAGCATCAGCAGATCTTCTCTTCCAATAGGACACCCACTGACTTCAGAGGGAAGGGCAGACCTGCACAAGGACCTACTCGCTAGTATAAAATACCCGGGTCCACTGAAACCAGTGTCACCAGAGTCCAACAATGGTCTGGTGGATGTGAAATGAAACTCCTTGAAACAGTAGCTGCAAGAAAAACGAAGGCTTCCATCCCCATGCTCCTTCATTTTTTAAAAGCATCCAGTTAAATTGGAACTTCAATGTAAAAATAATTTTCTCCCTTACCTTATAGGCGTGTACAAACTCATCACACAAGAAAAGGACACGATGCCCACAGAATCCAGCCTATCCCCCTTAAATTTATTTCACCTCCCCTTACTTGCACTGTTTCTGTGTTTTCAGAACCCCCTCCCTGTTCACAATAAACACACGTCACCCTCTTTGTCTCTCTGCAACTCACATATTGGTTTTGATAGCTTTGCTCTCCAACTTACTCCGTATGTTTGCTTCCCTCCGAGTAGAACAGTTCTGCCTGACTTCCCTTTCCCTCTTAATTTCCTAATAATTAGACTGACTGTGTAGCTCACTCTTTTTTAAAAAAACCCAACACACACACAATGCCATGTGAATAGATTACTAGCGGTCTACTTTATCGTTACCATTTTCAGCCTCTACTCCGTTAATGCTTGTTAGGTCATATTAAATTGTTCTCTACAAAAAGAGATAAATGGTTCCTTTATTTTTCTCTCATTAAAAAAAATTAAATCAAGAACAGCAGAGAAAAAACAGAATAGGTCGCTGGCCATCCACCCCTCTCATCTTTGAGTGGAGGACAACTGTAGTCAGTTCTCAAAAAAAAAGAAAAATCATCCATGCAAATCTGAACCCTTTATTGTCCCTGAGGTCTAGTTTAGAGCCTTCAATAATAACACCAGTTCTTTGGATCTATATTCTTCCATTTTACTGACAAAGCCTGTAAATACCTGTATGCTAGCCTAACATTTTTAAGGATGTTTTGCTGCAATGGATGTTAAATTCTGGCTCATTCTGAATGAAGAACACCACAGTCAAGATGTGGTCTAGCTAGTGTGGTTTAGTCTTTTCATTATATCCACCTTTTCCGTGATGATATTGCATCTTGCAGCAAGCTGCATTTCCTATGCGTTTACCTCTTGTTCTCGAAAGTTATGGTTAAACCGGAGAAATTCCATGAGAAAACCAAAATCCCATCAATTCTGCCTGTTCATATTTGATTGCATTGGTAGTCCCAAACAACGACAGCTACAGTAAACCCTGCTATCCCCATCACTTACATCTGTCCACAAGAACACCTCTTGAAACTAACCACACTGGCTTTCCGAATTAGCATCTTTCAAAGGCATGTGCTACATCTGAGCCCAGGATCACGATCTGTCATCTGTGCAATTCAGAACAGATCCAGGAGAGCTCCCAACTGCTCCCCTGGTTATCTTACCTATGCTCCCACTCCTAGAAGATGGGAAAGCTGCCCAGATGCACAACTCACAGAGCTCTCTTCAGACAATGGCTCTCAGCTTTATGGAAAAGAAAATGCTTCTCTACCTTCACATTATTCCCCTCCTATTTCATGCCAACACATAGGCACAGAGCGGGTAGTTCCTAGCCCAGCATTTGCCAGATCAAAAACCTGTGTTTATGTATTTGAAAATACAAACAAACATTTAGCAAAAAAAAAAAAGGGTGCATAAAACCTAAATCCTCTTTTCTTTTTGTCAGTGCTGTCTCTCAATGACTTGGGTAAAAGGGAGTTTCCTTTTATCATTCTTCTACCCTTCTTTAGAGAAATGACATTTTTCAGCTGTAAAGAAAAACCCTCCAAAGGAATGTCCTACCAAATCTCCCCCAGCAGACTCCCAGCAACCCAAGCCCACAGTTGCTGTATTCTTCACCCTTTTCTTTTAAAGAGGGAAGAAGAGATTTCTGTTGTTCAGAACATTTTTCTCATCTCTAGAGGACTGACTGCACTTATTTCCTTTCAGACTGGTAGAAAAGTATATCCAGAAGGACAATCTTATCAGCTTATTGTCAGTTTCCACTCCTGGAAAAGGCATGCACGCAGGTGGGAGAACGGGGCATATGCACCCACAGGGCCAAGAAGTACTTTACTATCTACGAAAACATGAGTAAGCAACTACGGGCTCTACATACCTAAGCCAAGTTTGCAGAGTACCATGCCCTTGGCGTCAATACCAGCTTCATGAGCTGTTTTGAACCCAGCTGGCAGACCTGCAGGGGTGACGCACGCAGCTCAAGGCAGGGACGGCGGGCTGCAAGTCCCACTTTGGACGGCGCTGCTGCCAGCGGCTGCTGGCATCCTCTTCTTGGGCTGGTTATTATCAGCAAATGTATTGCAAGACCGCCTAGGAGCGCTTGCCATGAAGCAGGACAACGCCATGCTAGATCTGGATAAACCCACCACTTCCCAGCCCCAGCCCTTGTCCGTCCTCTCTTTCTGAAGCACAAGCTACCTCATTCCCTTTAGGTTTTGCAGAAAGAAAAAATTCCCTTTTTTTTTTCTTCTGGCCTTCTCACCTTGTTTGTTCTCAGATTAGTAAATAAACACATTTTGCATTAAATTAGAGTGATTAGTAAGAACTCTTTTCATGGTTTGGCTTTAGTTCAGCCTTGAAAACTTGGTATGAAGTGGCTGGGGGGTGGTTCACCACTGATTTTTTTCCACAGTGTCTGGATTTCTTTCAGAAAACAGGCTCCCTGGCACAAAACAGTTTGCTGTAGCCTCTCACTTACTATAAAAACACAAGGAAAAGAACTGCCGCACAAATCTGCTATTACATGACTTGTCATCCCCCCACTTCTCCCACTCTCAAGCCTGCGCAAAGCCGCTCCCGCTCGTGCCTGGCCACAGATCCACCGCGCCAAACGCCTCTGTTGTTCCTGGCTGAAACGCATCTTGGCGAAGCTACAGTTTGCTGTAGCCTCTCACTTACTATAAAAACACAAGGAAAAGAACTGCCGCACAAATCTGCTATTACATGACTTGTCATCCCCCCACTTCTCCCACTCTCAAGCCTGCGCAAAGCCGCTCCCGCTCGTGCCTGGCCACAGATCCACCGCGCCAAACGCCTCTGTTGTTCCTGGCTGAAACGCATCTTGGCGAAGCTTGCTTTGCTAACAGTGCTCCCAAAACGCC
>NW_009223383.1:0-359 GCF_000690835.1 Fulmarus glacialis | reverse complement strand
CAGCCCCTCTGCCTTTTGAAACATGCCTTTGCGCAGGGCATCTTTCAAAACAATAAATGCTGAGTATTTAAAAGTCAGTGGCAGGGTAAGAAAAAACAGGCTTCTCCATAGCCAGTGATTACAGCACGGGGCCTTATTTCTTCTTTCTTGAACTTGCAGTAATGAACTTGAGTGTTTTAGAAAAGACAAGGGCGTTGCCGAAAGTCAGTGATGGAGTTAATGGCCGCTTCGTCCGTTACCGAAATTTGACTCTGAATCACTCGTTGGCCCCAGACAACCCCCCGGCCAAGCGGCGCAAGCGAGCAGTGGAGGCCCGGGGCGCGCCGCCGGCCTGTGCACAGGCCGGGGGAGGAGGGCAA
>NW_009223382.1:0-4591 GCF_000690835.1 Fulmarus glacialis | reverse complement strand
GCTGCCTGCCGGGTTAAACCACAACAATCATAAAAGGATTTTTTTTAGAAGTTGCTTTTAGCTGAGTCTCTCTCAGAGTGGAATGGTGAAGGCAGTCTCCTGCTAACTAGCAGATGGTGGGTCTGGACCATCCTGGGCTGTGGAGTCATTTTCATTTTATCTTTAGAATACTTTCTCAACAGGGTACCATACAATATCAGATACAGCCCCCTCTACTTCTGAACTAAGATGATCCTTTCAGTTGTTTATTGGACTAATTTCAATGCTACTGAGGCTTTAATATAAGGCATCAAAGACCTACAATTCTTTCAGAAATTTAGGTGTCTTCCTCTCCCACTGCTGAAGCATGTGTGACTGATCTGCCCAAAGAACAACATACCTAGCTGTTCAGACTGGCAGGCTGCATGTGAACAAAGGGTTATGTTTCTGCACAAAGGAATTTTGTAATAAGATAGAGCCAATGGAATCATTCTCTGAGATTTAGCGTAAGGTCTAGCATCCCTGACGCTGTCTCTTGCCTTAGTTCGTCAGTCTTGGGGGATATACACCATTCAGAGGACTATGGAAATCTCTGCAATTTGTGCAGATGCCTGTTTAATAGTTCAAGATACCTGAGTTACTCTTTTTTCTGGGATTGTCACATACACTTCTTGACATAAAAATGCCTCAGTTACTCCAAAACTGCTATTCAAAAGGTTATTGAAATCCCACTCTGCTCTAAGTGGTATAAAATAGGCACATATTCTTCTTTGATCATGAGTCTATTTGCTTTTGGGCAACATCATAAACTGTTACATTGTCTTGGTCTGCAGCCAAAAATATCTACCAAATGCAATCAGAGATCTATTCTTTTTGCCCTGTCTTCTGTCTTTTCTTCAGTATATTCTTGTTACTGGTCACATGTTCCTTAAATACATCAGGATGCAAACTTTCCATCTTAACACTTACCTCCCGTGATCCTGTCAAGGTCAGCATCAGTTTTGCTCGGTAAGACCCACCAGGGGCTACTGGAGAAGTTCTATTCCTAAGAATACAAATGGAAGAAGACAAATTACCTTCCAGTTATCTGCAATTTAATGATTAATTTGTTGCAAAATCCAAATGCCAAATGCTTACATGAAGAAATATTCACTTCTGTTATTTAGTACTATGCTGCATGTACAGCCTAATGCTTTAAGTAATCCACTATGATGACAATTTCCAAGTCATATCCAAGGCTGACTCATGGTAGCTTTCACTGATAGCTTGTATAAAACAGCAAGGTCATGCTGACACCCTGCTTTGTCACTGTAGCATAACTTGTCTGCCACAGGAAATATGCACAAAGCATCAGGATCATAAAAATCTCAGAGAGAGCCTGCTTATTTGTATGTCCCATGGGGACAAGAAAAGCTTACTTTCTGAACAGCGGAAGTGTCTTACGAGAATCAGACACATATGAAGAAAGATAAAACAATTATTTATTTTTAAGTAATAGCATTAGATTCCTAAACGAAGCTTATACTGAAAAATCCATTAAGGGAAAGAAGAGAATCCCTTTGTGTATAATCAGATGGTATTACCTGTCTAATTTTTAGAATTGTTGAAGCACATCCTATTTCTACCAAATGCAATTGCAACAGACCAGTTGTTATAGCAGACATTATAAATTTCCTATGGCCAATATATTAAATGTTTTTCAGCGTTTATAAAGGCACACACTACCACAAAAGTATTTATGAGAATAACAGCACTTTGAATTTCCAAAATAATTATATTTTACAAATATGAAGCCTCAATGTACTTTCATGATAAATAAACACAACTAAAGGTATGTTTTCTCTCTTATCCCTGGTGTACATACAGGAACTTCATGGCAAGTGAGGTGAAGTGGGGCGAACCCTTAGGAAAACATGTCAAAGTTTGCATTATAAGTGAGAATTTGCTTCCTGATCCTGAATTTGGGCTTCCTTCTCTTTCTTCTAAAGTATATTTACAAACTTAAAATATTTTGGCTGCTTTAGTAAAGTGCTCACCAGTGTCACAGGTTTGTTTTTTTAATTTCATTTGCCATTTGGGATGATATTGTTTCATAAAATTTGAAGTGGCTAAATGGAATAGATTATGTTTAAGCAACCTTTCCTTTGCCTCCCAGTACATACACACTTACATCTCTAAAGCACAGACTGGCCTTTATGAGTAGACTGGATGCTCAGTCTGTTAGCTTTTTCCCTTCCTCCTCATCTCTCATAAATCCCTTCTCATGCTTCCCAGATAATGCATCTTACACTTTTCCTGTCTTTCAGTTCAGCACATGCATATCTTGAATGTCACTTCACACAATAAATTAAGTCTGATCCTGATGAAGCCAGTAAGAGTTGTGCAATGGATTCACTGGAGTCAGTATGTCAATTAATGTCTATAAGTTGTTAAAAAAACCCAACCAAACAAAAAAAAATCTTTTTCTTTTTTCAGTTTCAGTGGGACAGTCCAGTACAAAAGGGCAGAAAAGAAAGACTCATAGTACTGTTTTCCTCAGCAGCCTTGTGGTTGGATCGAAATATTCCAGGTCCCCTGCGTTTAAGGAAATATGTTCTCATAAATTTGCACAACTAATTAGTCTTTTTAGGGGAAGACTTTGTGATTGAACCAAAGATTGGTATGCTTTCTGAGATCCTATAAGATAGTGATCTCTCCTCAATTTCAGTGCTAACATTTCATATTCTGTCTTTGGGCTCATCATATAAACAACCATTAAAACCATCATCAATCATCAGTCTTTCAAGTCATAGAAACATAAAATCATTGAGGTTGGAAAAGACCATAAGATCATCCAGTCCAACCGCAAACCCAACACTGCCAAGTCCATCACTAAACCATGTCCTTAAGTGCCACATCTACACGTCTTTTAAATACTTCCAGGGATGGGGACTCCATTTCCCTGGGCAGCCTGTTCCAATGCTTAATAATCCTTTCAGTGAAGAAATTTTTCCTAATATCCAATCTAAACCTCCCTTGGCGCAACTTGAGGCCATTTCCTCTTCTCCTATCATTTGTTAGTAGGGAGAAGAGACCAACCCCCACCTCGCTACAACCTTCTTTCAGGTAGTTGTAGAGCGCGATGAGGTCTCCCCTCAGCCTCCTCTTCTCCAGGCTAAACAGCCCCAGTTCCCTCAGCCGCTCCTCATAAGACTTGTGCTCCAGGCCCTTCACCAGCTTCGTTGCCCTTCTCTGGACATGCTCCAGCACGTCAATGCCTTTCTTGTAGTGAGGGACCCAAAACTGAACATATTATTTGAGGCGCGGCCTCACCAGTGCTGAGTACAGGGACACGATCACTTCCCTAGTCCTGTTGGCCACACCATTTCTGACACATGTCCATTCATGTCAAATCACTGCAGCACCAAGGCACATTTCACAAACTCTGTTTCTTCATCTTCACGTGACCATATTGACTAAGAATACAAGAAGAAAAGTCTTGGGCAACCAGCTCATGTGGTCTCACTGCATGATGTTGAGAGAGGCTTACAGCTGCTCCAAAAACAAATCATAGGGTTGTCTGTGGTATGCCTCCTTGCCTTTCTCTCCCTTTTTGCAATAAGATGCAAACCTAAACTAGATATGAGTGCTTTCTCAGTCCCCTCTGACTGCCAACTGATAATGCTTTTTTTTTTTTTTTTTGGTTGGAAAAGAAAAGGGAAAGCTGAACATGAAAAATTTTTTTTAAGAAGGATCTAAAAATAGTCTATTCTGTTTTCAGTAAATGGTAATGAATTTGGATGCAAAAAGCAACACAAAGTCTGTGAGAATCGACCTACTTTTCTAGAATTTTCTAAAGTTTAATATCCAACAGACCGTATAAAAGCAGTTTTTAGTTATAGCTCAAGAAAATGGCATGACATTGCAGGCTGCATCATCACCATTAAGTGATGAAGTAATGCAAGTCTGGCACGAAGTTTCAGGCTGCATGGTGGTTAGGGCTGCCTTAGGCCAAAAATCATGTTGCCCATTGTGTAAGTTTGTATGAGAGTAATGGGCATTTCTTTATGCTGAGGAATTTAGAAGCTGTGACAAATGTGGTGCTTCAGTTAAATTCCCTTACTATGTATAATTCAAAAGGTTTAATTAACATCTATCTTCTGCTACTGGAAGAGCTACCAAAAAAGACAAGGACTATACAATTGGATATGCTCCAATTCTTAAGCAAGGTGAGAGTTTCATCTTAAATTTAATCCAAGGCAAATGTAACTTCATTGTGGTCAGGAGCATTTTGTCAGGTGCAAGCAGAGACAGAATGTAGCCCAGCCCACAGTTAGCCAACTGAAATATTGCTGGATTAAAAGCTAAAGAATGGAAAGTATAATTTAAATAAAGTATATTTTTGAGAAAATAATTTAAAGATGTGCTTTGGTATTTTGGTTATCCCTTTGATGAACATAATGGTTTCCATCCAAGTAAGCTAAGTAATGAATGCATTTATGCCAATTTCTTATTAACAAATATCTTCCTCTTCTGGTTAGATTCATTCATCTAAATCCATTTTGTAGACAGCACTGAGGAGAGGGAGGTGAGTGAAATGAAGCTTTATAGAATCATAGAATCACAGAATCAT
>NW_009223381.1:0-6990 GCF_000690835.1 Fulmarus glacialis | reverse complement strand
TATAGAAGTATGTTATATCTATTATTTTATATTTTTCTATATCAAATTAATGACTGAGTTCATTAAAAAAATGCATAAAACTCACATATGCCTGTCATTTATATATAAAAATTTTGATGTCCAATGTTCAAAGTGAATCACAAATTCTAGCAAGGTTGAAATTAAGTATTTCCATGTCTCTAATCTACTTTATTTTTATAATCTGAGGTTACAAAGTTACTTCTAATGCTCCTTTAAATTATGTTTTACTTATTTTTTAAAGACAAATACCCTCCAGAACGGATAGTCAACTTTCTTACAGCTTTAAATGTAATTATACAGAATCTGAAGAAGTGTTGGACAGCTACAGCCAACAAAAACGTTAAGGACAAGAAGCTAATTATTTCATAGGTATATAAAGGTATGCTAACAAGTTTGAAAGACGTAACATGATTTCCTAATATATAAATAATAAAAGATGGCAATCACATACACTACTTAAAAATTGTAAATTCATCCAAGTAATAAATCAGTAAGTAACAGTTGATTCAAATGCTGTCTAAAAATAAGATCTCTGTGAAGTATCAATGTTTAATCATACTGAGTGGAACTCTCTGGTATATAAAATTTAAAAGATTTCTAAAGTATCTGTAGATTTTAAAAGCATCACATTTCCAGAGTAAAATTCTGAAATCCAGTACTATGCCTGTTTTATGCTGACAGGTAAATATACAGCAGGTTTAAATGTATGCCAGTGGAGCAAGCAAAGGATTCTTTGCTGAAAAAATAATTTCACCACCACATATTTCTGGATCTCTGCCCAGTCAGTGACACCTTGAGTAAAATTAACAAATCACAACACTTAAAAGATGGCACAACAAAATAATTTAGAGATGCATACACTTATCAGCATTTATAAATTATCCTTGGTTTAGGGAAAAAACCCCACAGAATAATTCAGTAGAACGGACAAACTTCAAAGCAACAACCTTGAAAACTTGTTTGAAATGGCAACATGGACAAGAAAAATTCAAGATCAAAAATGCTAGCATATAGCAGGTCAAAGCATTAAGAATTTCACATTGTGCAGCTCAGAGATTAAGGCAGATGGAGCACAGCATTATCTGCACTGAAGTATTTGGTGCACAAAAGGTCCAGGGATTATAATGAGCCTCTCGTGGGTACTACAACATATGGAGCAGAGATAGCTCTCTATGTATAAAATGTTTATTTTTTTCTTACACTTGCCTGCACATTAGAAGACACTGTTTATCAAACAGCCTGCAGAAAATCATCAAGCAACATACAGAAAGCCCCAGGTTACAATTTATTTGCAAATCTAGATACTTAAAAATTACCCACAGAAGTATGATAGGGAAAAGAGCTGTAAAAACAAGGCATTAGCAGTCATCCACAAAGCAAATAAAATGGCCCCTGATGTGCTTCTACAAGAAGTCATGTGAGGGAACAGGAAGGAGGGAATTACAACCTATATGCAAAACAACTACCCAGCCAAAACTGCTATGTTAGTTTGAAATGACCTATTTGATCTAGTTCAGAAATTAGTAACTATACTATATGGAGTTCCATAATCCATTTAAATAACCAACTTATCTGTCAATCGCAATATACATTTTTCTATAAATCAATGGCATCACACTAGAATTCAGGTATATATGGTTTGAAAACAAGGACGACTTTCATAACAGAAAATACCAAAACACATGAATGAGCCCAATTCTGTTGCATCCTATGAAATACAGAATTGAGCACAAAAGCTTTTGTTTTAAGTAAGACTGGTACAACTTGAAGACAAGGTTATATACCTCTTCTAACAACCATGATGAACAGGATGCTGCTCAGTATAAGGAGTTGTGTGATCTTTTTAACATGTGCCTTTTCAACAACCTTTCATGATACAAGGCCAGAGTGAACTACTGCCATGCAGCCTGACCCTCATTTCCCACTTCAGCTATACATTTCAATACCTTTTACATTACAGTAATTTTTTGTAAGGGTGCAACTATGCAGACTTTTTAGTAGGCTAACTTAATTCATACAAATTTATCCAAGTACAGGCTGATGCATAGATATGATGGTGATGATGGTGATGACTGTCACAGAAGAATCAAAATAGATTAGTCCGTGTAAGTTTTCATTTAAAAATACTGTCTAGTTCCAGAAGGAGCTCTCATTTACCCTTCATTAAACACAAGTCCTTCCTGGTATTATTCCACCATAGTGAATTTTCTATTTTCTAGTGAAATTTCTTAGTGAAATTTATATTCCATTAATGTATATACACCCTACACACAGATTTTCCTCACAATATTCCTCCATCATATTTATCTCCCTGTATTCCCCAGCACACAGTCATTAAAGAATATCGCTCTACTACACGTTTGGAAATGCCACAGATCATGGAAATGACAGCAGCAAATTCTAACTTAATCGGCATTTTCAGCAGCTACGCATGTATGCTCTGCTGTTCTGTTTCTCCTAGGTTAGTCATTTTGTCCTGATACCTAGATGTTTTCCTTGTTCCAAATATAAAGCAACAGATTTTGTTAGCCTCAACTCCATTATATACCATTTTCTTATGCCCTAGTTTGAATTAAAACAATTACGATTTCCATGTAATAGCTCCCATCACTATGAAATATGCAGAACTTTTTCCAGTATACCACTATACAGAACAGCAACAATAAAAATCCAGTTTTGTAACCTTCTCAGAGCTAGAACATACACAGAAGTTCCCAGAACCAGACAAAAATAGATCAACATGGTGAACCTTCACCTTACAAACCACATCAAAACAAAAAAGCTTAACCACACCAATCAGCAACCTAATCTGCCACAGAATTATTGCTGGAAAAAAAAATCAGTTTAATGTGGAACTGATTCTTCTTTTAAGCTAGTATTAGTACATCCCATCACTGGGATCTATCCCATGTACATCAATCCACATGATGGCTGTGACTGGAAAGAAATTCGTATCACTTATTCTTACCAATTAATTTCTTTACCCTCATGGACAATCATTTATTTCCAAACAAAACATTTCACTCTCAAAATACAAAGCAAAAGCAGAAGAAAATGTAACTGCAGATGAAAGTTACTCTCAGCAATTAAAGTAATAACTAGTTCAGAACGCAATTAGTCACCCCTCAGTTCTGACAAGTTATTCAGGGTTTTGTTTCACGCACGTAAGCAACCAAGAAAAAGAACAGTAATATGATCACTTTTCTATGGGTACTGTGATACAAAAAAAAGATCAGTAATTGTTATAAATTAGATCTTTTCAGAACAGTTAAACTTTAGATGTAATGCAAAGTCTTCAAGTATTATCCCACAGGTGACTGGCAGAGTACCAGTTGTTCTAACATAAAAGATACAATAATTGTTTTTACTTGTATTTCTGTATCTTCAAACTAATAATCATTCACATATATTGCACATAAACGAAAGTACTAAATTACAAAAATTTTGGAACACACTTAAGTGAACAACATAACGCATATTTAGCTTCTTGAAAGTTCTGTGTTGCCTGTCAGCTTAAAGATTCAATGCATGCAAAGTAAGTTAATTTTATAAACTGATTTGAAGTGCCCTTTGCAAACAACTACCAGCTGCTGTTATGTTTTCGTCTCAAGTAGACCGCATAAATGAGGTGTTGCTTCCAAACTCACTAAATTTGTAAATTCTATTTACAGTAAACAATAGCGTAACCTTTGATTTTTAATTCATTTGCACATTTATCTAGTCAACTCTCTGGATTCTTTCAAGTACCATGAAACAGTCAAGTTAGTTGTGGTTATCCAGAATCAAACATAGGCAAAAACAACCAAAAAGGGGAATATCCAGTTTTAACCAAGATGTGTAAGGTTAAGTACTCATATAACATTGAATTAGCGGCCTAAGAATAACAGCATTCAACTCAAAACATGAGTATCGTCAGAAACAAACTCTTCTAGAAGCTTTTGCATTTGGATTAAGAACAAGTGAGTTTAGTCCCGAACAGGGAGGTTCTTCTAGCCTAATGGAAAATCAAATGAGTAAATATAAGAAACAAGCTTCTCAGCTACGAATCTTCCCAGAATGCAAGTATGCATTGAGTATATAACAACCAAATAATAACTGACAATAGTATTTATTATGGTATGAATAAACAATTCCAAAAGAAAGAATAAAGAGAATGTATTTAATATTTGAAAGGTATTTTCCATTTTCAGCGTACTTTACAAAAGTAACGAGTTCTCCCACAACTACTGTAAAGAAGACTTTGTGCATACTTGCTCAAAACGGGGGAATTAGAACTGACTACCCAACATAATATTCCCATGAAACCTAGCAGTAAGACCTGATGAACCCACTGCTTACTATCTATTGTCTGTGGCATATTAATAAACTGAATGTACAAACTAATATGCAAAATTGCGCCTTCGAAAACAACTTCTTTATTTTAACAACTCAGGTTTTATCCTTGAACATTAGAGGTCACTGTGGGACTTTCTGAGCGTACCTACTGTACTCTGTAATAAACATTCACCACCATATTGATTCTGAGTCTGGGATTTGTGACAACTTCAACTGTCATATAAACTTCTCAGGTCTGAGGAACAAACAAAACAATTAAACCCAAGTACTCCGAGGAATACATAATTAATAATTTTATTGAAAAATTAACAATAAAAACATCCATAGCTACATTACAAAAGCAAAAAGTTATTTTAGTATTTGCAGATTAATTTCTGGCATAAACTGATAACTTTTTCACAAAGCAAGAGACAGATTATCCAAGGAGCCATTCCGCCTTGTATCTAAGACTCTAACAGTTCAGGAACAAACCTGTTAAAAGTACAAAATCCCTTTGACAGACAGAGGAGCACACTATTTATAAAAGTCAGTATCTGGTTTCTCCAGCAGTTCAGGACTTGCAGTGTACATTCCAGGCAGTTACCACTGATATTTTCCCTTAATATATGGACAGAATCATATTTCTCAATTTTAAAGAGTAAATAATTTCAGCTGAAAAACAAACAAAAGACTTCCGTAAAACTACAAAGGTTCATTCTGCACTGACTGGATACTGGGTTTAGATTTATAACTAACGTTTTTGGGTTTCAGCTTGTCCAAGCTTTGTAATTTATACGAGATGAACATTAAAATACACATTTTCCAGCTGAACTTTGTTCTAGAATTTCAATTACTCATTTTCTAGTGTGAAAATAAAATTTAGTTTTAACAGAAAGAATTCTAATGCATAGGAACTAGGATTTATTTATTCTTGCCAAGACTTCAATGAGAATGAGAAACCTCAACAAATTTTTTATCAGTTAATAGAAAAAATGTATGTTTTGGCCACTAATTAGAACTGCAACTAAATTTAATTGGTCCAGAAGGATCTTAAAATTGTGCAGTGCAGATCATGTGGAACATAGAGTCATTGTTTTAAAATGATAATGTACTGTTGAATTAAAAGCCAAGCATCAGGATTCCAGGTATTCCAGAAGTAGTTGGAATCTGTGGCACACTGTTCAACTTACAGAGATCTCAACACAAAATTCCAACTGTTACTGTGAAACCATTTGAATCTTAAAATGATTGTTCAGCATGATTCAAATATTATTCTCATGGATCTGGATACCACCCACTACTATACCATGTGTATAGTTATTTCCCATCAATTCCAGGAGCACATTTATTTCGGTAACCAAATACAAGTTACACAGAACAATCCATAATTTTAAAAGTAAAAGAAAGGAAAGACTCCTAGAAATCTCTCAATCACAGTAATTAAAAATGTTACATTTTTTACAACATGCATGTGGATTCAGTTACAAAGCTGCATATTGGAAAAACCAAGTCTAATTCTAAAGTCTTCTAGAGAAATTATGTCATTTAACCTGAAATCCCAGAGGTTTTGTCTTCCAAGCATATTCTGTTGACAAGTAACTGCTATTTTCTTCCTAACTGAGCAATGAAGAAGTATGTGTGATGTATGCTTTTTGGGGAGAAAAAGAAAATTAAAAT
The DNA here is from genome assembly GCF_000690835.1 of Fulmarus glacialis. Classification (NCBI taxonomy): domain Eukaryota; kingdom Metazoa; phylum Chordata; class Aves; order Procellariiformes; family Procellariidae; genus Fulmarus; species Fulmarus glacialis. The sequence continues at coordinate 978 of NW_009223381.1, read as the reverse complement.
GTGCTGGTAAAAGAAAGTTATCTAGAGAGACATAAAGCAGCTTTCCTAGATCACCTCCCACCTTTTTTGGTATCTCAATGTACTCCATTAATTCCAGTTCAATGAACAGCAATGATACGATACAAAAAAAAATCACAACGGAATACTAGCTGATCAAAAGATATTAGAGGTTAGAGTCTCTTGGTGTTCAGCTGCAGTTTTTCTACCTAAGCTTTTCATTGACTGCCTAAAAAAATTAATTTTCCTTAAAAAAAGGTAAGAACACCATAGAGACATGTCTAGGAACTGGCTGAATCTCTTCAGCTCCATGCACTGTGGCCTTTATACAGAGAAGCATTAAACTAAGAACAGATTGAAGGACAAGTACCAGACATGGAAAAGCAGCCACTTTAAGATAAGTTATATTATTATAAACCCAAAGAGTAATTTATCTTTCAGATGTCCAGGATGTAGGATTAACAGGAAGCCACTCCATCAGGATACTAGAGAACTGCCATTAACTGTAGTCCTCATAGGACAAATACAAGACCCGGTAGAAATTTAATAAAGCAGAAAAATAGGTCAGGTAAGGATTGCATGCAGTCCAGGACCAGGACCAGTGCGCAGCAGAAGCCCCAATTGGAGATAAAATGCAAGGGAACCGGGGAGCACAACCACAAAGTGACGCTCAATCCTCTGTTCCCTCCTACACAAGCAAACGCCGTTCATACTGCTTCTTCTACCCTACAGCGTGGCCACGAGTTCCTCCCCTTAACCACCACTACTACATAGAGAATATATAGTGCTGTATAGTGTTTCACACTATTAGCTTTGCCACTTCTTTTTAATCCAATCCCTTCTCACTGCGAAATAATATCTCGGTAATTTAAAGGAGGAAAGGACAAGGGAGGAATCCTGCACGAAACGGCGTGCAGGATTCTACACGCGACCGCGGCATGGCAGGGCCTTAGGAGCGGGTGAGGGACACACGGCTGCCCG
>NW_009223380.1:0-7336 GCF_000690835.1 Fulmarus glacialis | reverse complement strand
TTCAGTGCGGGTGAAGCGGCTGAGGAGGTATAGACAAAGTGAACTCCCCCCTGCGCACAAGCACACACTATTTTATTGCAGAAAGAAAGCCAGCGAGAAGGAGGAGAAGGGTGGCTTCTTTCTGCTTTCTTATCTCTAAATCTCAGCATTTTGCATAGTTATTGCACATCTGAAATTACAGCCAAACATGGGTGAGTCCTAGTTATCCGAGTTTCAAACCCTGCCACGCCACTAAACCCACTGGGCAATTTGGAAACAATTCTTGGTCCCTCTAAAGGGCTTTGTCACATTAGAGGGAAGGTTAGCCAAGGCTCCTCTACAAGAATATGGCTTAAAATCCAGAGTTCCTGTAAACCATTCCTGGATGCTGCACAGACCACAATGTGGTGGAGGAAGGTTTACAACCTGCTGTTGTGAGGAAGGAAGCTGTGACCTGTGGCTGACCAGTGCACAGCCTGGGAGTCCTTGTGAAGCCAGTACCTAGCTCTTCTGAACAGCCTGGGCAAAGGGGAAATCTGTCCAGCTCAGACTACATGGCTATGTGCATGAGGGAGACTTTTCCCCCCCCTTTATTCCCATGCTGAAACTTAATTTGTCAATATGGAGGAGAAGCTGCCGGTGCCCAGGGATGTTTGCAAAGGCACTATACTTCATATTGTGTCAGCAGAAAGAAGCATTGCACGGACACACGTGCACATGGCTGCATAAGCACTCCTCATACCACTGTGGGTTTTCCTCTTTGAAGTGGATGCAGGTGGTCACCTTGTTCTGCTCTATTAAATCCTCCTCACCACCATCCCAGATGTATAGTTTCTCTTTAACATTAAACACCCCTCAATGACATTTCTTTCCCTCTGTTGCTTGTGTATACGTGTGGTTTTGGTTTATTCTTTTGGTGGGGTGTCTTTTATTTTGCTGCTCTCTATTTCAGAGTCCGGGAGCCATGCTCTTTGCTGGCATAAGCTAACCACAGATATGTTTACTCCCAGAATGTGGGCGTATGTTCACCGATGGAAGTCTTTTCTGTGTTTTCCCTTGGTAATAAAAGAGTATAATAAAATTGTACTAGGGCAGAAGGCATTACCAAAGTCTGCTAATCAGTCTTACCACGTTGGAATTTTAGTAGAATCCAATTCATAAAGCAGGGAACAAATGCTGTTTCTAGCACAAGACATTTCCTGTGCCTCTCAGCATCTGCAGAGTTCATCTGCAGTCAGAACAATCAAGAAAAGCCAGTCCCCAAAATATAAGGGTTTGCTAATATACATCTCCTTTGTTACTGACATTCCAAGGGTGTGGGTTTTTTTTACTGTAAATTTTAAAATGCGTGAAATATGCCAATAAGCAAAGAGCCAGTCATGAAGATTATTATTTTTATATTAAACCTGTTTCCTATAAAGCATTGCAGCTTTACAGATTCCACCATTTCAACCACCAGAGAAGAATTTATATGTACCTTTCATACTTCAAATATTTGAGGACTCCAGAAAAGCACAAGGAAGAAAAATTATGTTTAATAATTAGGAGCTGTTGTTTTTTTAAACCGATGTGTCCAGTTTTTATTTTATTTTTTTTAATCCAACAGGCAATATATTTGCTGGCATCCCAGAATACAGTTTCTTGGAATATAAACAGTGGCCTAGATTTATTTTATTATATAAAATCCAAAGCCAGTGGTATTGTAATTCAAAGTAACGGAAATAGTTTTCCATGCATGGAAAAAATGTGAGTGCAATGGCCTGATCCAACTCCCATTAAACTTCAGTGGGAGCTGGACTGAGCCCAAGATCAGATCAAATGTGTGAGCTATTCACTCCTGGGATACTATACGTTTCTAGCCCAGTAATAAAACTTACTCTACCTTGGATACATCTAAAAAAGACCTTTCCTCCCACCACCCTCACCTCATGTTCTTGTCCATCCTTATTGCGTCAGTACTTAAAGGTGTCAGCTATTTGTTTATGACACCCTCAGGCATTGTTAATGTGTCTAATAATTCAAAATGATTTCATTTGGCCTTTCCAATAAAGACCACACATTTCAGGGAGTTGCAACTCTCCTTGCAGTTTGGCACCACAATTAATTTTGAGGGTGTAAACAACTTTGGGAGCAGAAAAGTTGGCATTGTTAGCGCCAACATCATCTGGGTGTCCCTGGATACGTCCTTTTTCCACCTAAAATGTTGTCTGGATGGAAAAAAGATGGGTTTTGGCCTTTTGTCCCAGCACTCCGGACTTCTGGCAGCCTGGTTGGAGCCAGCAGTTCCTATTGGACTGGGACCATATAGCGATAGGAGAGAAGTGACCATTGGGTTTCTTTCCTTCCCTACCCCCCTCCTTTTTTACAAGACCTAGGTTTCAGTCTTCTTGACTTTCTGGGAGTTTTGTATCCAAAAATTTGATCTTGCTAAACTCTAACTTAAAACTTAATTTCTATGGCGCCCACACATAAAAGAACCTCCTTAGGGTGGTAGTAAGTATAAAATAAGAGCATAGCTGGTTTGGTTTGATGCAAAGCCAAAGAAAGTCGAACAGAAAGCTGTAGCAGAACTGCTGCTTTACCGTGAAAGTTGGAAAGTGGTGGATTTTAAGTTGTGCCTTGTTAGATGCACAAAGTGGTAGAGGGATGTGGGTGTGGAGAGCTAAGCTTGATTCTGAGCTCTGCCGATTATCAGCTTTATAATCTTCATCAAGTTACTTAATTTCTTTGCGTTTTAGCCTCCAGCCTCCTCCTGTATAAAATGAGGAGCGGAATACCTCCTTTTTCTCTAAAGCTTTTTGAGAAATACAACTGAAAAAAATGTAATTGAAGGCCCACCCTCTACGCTCATTAACTCTGGCAGGCAGACAGCTGTATCTCCATTGTGCGGGGACACGGTCAATTTGGGACAAAGAGGCTCAGTGGCACCTCGGAGGGTCAGATGCTCGGAGGTGGTTGCTTGGGTGCTCAGCGGGAGCCTCAAAGAGTCCGTTGCAGCAAAGCCCTACTCCGGCACAACGCTGGAGGGAAGACTGTTCTACAAAAGAGAGGTGAACTCGGGGCTTGTTTATTTATGGGTATTGAATGTCTGGTAGCAAAAGTGAGGTTTAAGGAGGTTAGGCTGGTTTCAGAATCAAATACCTGCCTGCTCAAATTCTGTTTGCAGTTTCATATGGATAAGATATTCACACAATACGCTATTATATAGTGTGCGCCAGTAACCGGCTGCCACATTCCAGCCCTGAAGTCGCTGCACTTCAAGGCTGATAGAAATGACCACCCGTAAGTCATGTAAAACTAAAATATTTTGGAGTTAAAGGCACTATGCAAATATACAGTTATTGCAAGTCGGTGAACATCAGCTCCTAAACGGAGCAGAACAGGATGCAAATCTGTCATCATTTTCCAACTGGCTAGTAATACGTAAGTTATAATGTGAATGAATGAGGCCTTAGTATGTTCTGCTGCAAGGTGAGCTAAGCAATAGCTGATCCCAGAACAAACGGAAACTTTCATTTGATGTTAATTATGGTAAAAAGATAGTGGTGGGGTTGTGAGAAAATTTAAATGAACCTTTTAACACCGCTGGACTCTAGGCCACTTGCATCGTTTGGAGGCTTCCATTCTTTGTCCCCAAGAAGTCTGTGCCTACACAGAGCTCAAAGTTACAGACTGCTGCCTTTTGCAATTCAGGAAACAGCCAAGTTGAACCCACACACGCGGCTTGAGTGTAACTTACACTTTCTATATGGACCGAAGTTTTGTAGCCCTAACAAAGCACAAATGAGCAGGTCTTGTTCAGTCATATAAAATCAAACATGCAAGGGTCTCTCTCTGCTCACTTGACCCTGTCCAGGGAGAAGCCTAGTGGGTTTAAATTACGCTGTGGGAGAAATTCCTGATCACCTGTGGCTACAGAAATATAGACAGTATTTTCATCAGCTGATGCAGACACAGAACATCCCAAGGAGACCTTGGGAAATACCTTCCAGCGACCAAGGGCATTTCTCAAGTGTCTGTCACAAGATTTTCCAGAACCTGCTGCTTATATGGTCATTCACTTTCATTTAGCTTTTGTTTAATTACATTTCGGGCTAAATAGATTCTAGAAGATACTCTATGAAATCAAGTTCACTGAATGGCAGGCTCTGAAGGAACTGTCATACGACAGACAGTGAGCAGATATGAACATAATATTGGATCTCCTTCTCCTCAAAGGTAGACTCTGGCTATGTCTAATCCATGGGACCAGAGGTGCGTCCCATCGCCTCGGTCCAGATGTGTATCCTGGCCATATCTTGAGTCCCTGCCAGGGCAGCGCAGGCACCAATGCCCCGTGTGCGAAGGCTGATGGATGCAGAGACGAGCAGGCAGCCTGTCCCAGCTCCAGCTCCAGCGTAGATAGCTGGTGGCTTTGGGACTGGGCCATGTTGTGAGCATACCAGCTCTGAAGTCTAAATATAACCAGCCTCAAAGATAAGCAAAACAGATTTCTGTGGCCAACAGACCAGACACATACCAGAAAGGACAAAAAGAATCATGATCAGCCGTTGTAAATCCCCAAATAACAATAATAAAAAACCCTGTATAATGCAATGATCACAGCATGCTCATGCCTTCTTTCCTTCAGGGCCTGAAGCTGTTACTATACCCTCTTGTTTCTTAGCGCTGTTTAAATGACAGTTGAAATCTATTTTTTTGCATTAGGATTCAAAAAGGCATGACCTACTCGTAGTATTTCCTCAAAGAGGGAAAGAGGGAACAAACAGTAGGGTCGGGAGTCCTCCCTGTGAGCAGGGATAAAATGCATCAGCCATAAAATGGAGTACTAAACTTTGCCCTGTGACACTCAAGTTGGACACCTGGCCTAAGTGTCACAGTTACCTCACCACGCTGCCCGCCCAAAGCAAGCTGGGTCTGATGGCCCAATGGTACCAGCTCCGTCTGTTGGAACGTGGTGGCTGCAGCAAGCACCAGCCTTCAGCAGTGTGAGGGAGCGTGTGGTGAGGGTCAGGCCCTGCGTGCTTTGGGAGGGGAAGAAGACTCTGATAAGGGAGGAAATACAAAGAGAATGAGCAGGCACCGCTTTGCAGGGAGGCAGGGAGATTATAATACCTCCCCCAGGCCCCTTTCCCATTAGTGCTGCCCCGTGGTGCTGTCACATGGTGGCAGCCATCCTGGGAAATCCAGAAGGGAGCTGCTCAAGTATGTTTGCGAATAGAGATGAAACACTTTAAAGGCTTGCAGCAATAAGGCCTGTCCTGAAAAAAAAAGGTCCAGGCTCTTCCTTACCCTAAGGCAGTTTTATTCTGAATCATAGTTTGTCTTTTGGCTCTTCCTAGAGTGCCGTACAGTTGCGTCAGTCCTTCGCATGACTGCAAGAGCATGGTGGTCACGCGGGATGGGCAGGATGAGGCATTGCCATGCAAGGACACATTACAATCCTGCCTTCGGGGGCGGGGAGGGGGAAGACATGGGGTAGACCCAGTGTCACTTAATGACTGTCACAGTCACTGTGCTGGAGCTGAGTGTAGCCCTGCCTTGCTCCTTGTAGCCCCAAGGAGCTGCACAAGTGCTTAGCCATTGCCTTTCTTGGGCTGAGAAAACATCTAGACCAGGTTTTCAGAGTGGCAGCCCTCTGCAAGTCACTGTGATGAGTCTGGCCAGCCTCAGTTTCATTTACCACAGGCAAATCCGTTCTCTCTTGCTTGGGAACAGCAACAGAGTTAACTAACGACTTGCCAACTTTCACAAAGTGCAGGGCTATGTATTTAGGATAAAAATATTCAGAGGTGGAATTAAGGCAATGAACATTTTATATGAATGCTACGATTTCTAGGAATTATCTATAAATGCCCAGGAAGTACGTAACTCAGTTTTTTAGAATGTGTCTTTCTGAATGGTTTGCCCCGTATGGCAGAGCACAGCTTTCCTTTTTGATTTCCAGGCTTTCAAACCAGAGTAAACCACCCTAATTCCTTCTATTTAATATTTAATGAAACAGTATTCGTATCTCAATTTCCCTCTCAATTGGCTGAGTACATGTTAAGTTATGGTGACAGGAAATGACAGATGAAAATGACATGCAGTTTTTATACATATTTTTCATCACTGGAGCTCAGAATATTTTAAAATCATTAGCGCCATTTTACAGATGGAATACTGAAAGACGGGGCAGGAAATACTTCATGCAACTGGCACGGGGTGGAGCTGGAGCAGGCGCTGCAGCTGCTACTCTCTGTGCTGCTGCCTGACGGCTGTATTTTACATTTTGATTGATGAGAGAAACTGTAAATACATGTAATAGTGCAACTGTGATGTTCAGTAACTACCTCGCTCCCTTCGCAATAACAAAGATTTTAGCAAATATGTGAGATGGGATATATTTTAAAGGAGACAATAGGGAATCTTATAAACAGAGTTTTAAGGAATGGCCAGTATGTATCTAATATTGGTGGGTATTACAGATCAGAACGTTTCAAGTATTAATCTGTAGGGATAATTTTGCTTCCATTAACTATCTTGTTCACAGTCACCGGTTTGAGCTAAAATTTCTGGGTATGGGTACAAGTGTATTGGAGTGTGGCTCAGCAAAGTGTGTAGAGCCGCACAAACTACACAAGTCCTCCCAGTCAGCCGATTGTTCTTGGCAATTCAAGATTGTCCTCTAATGGGATAGTGTTTCCATAGTGTTTTGACTAGTCTCACTGTACAACACGCAAGCTTAGGGTTTCCACCATTTTCCCCAAGGACACGATTCCAGAGCCCAAGATCTCCATGTCACATAGGTTTTCCTGCTGTTCTGCCAACACTTCCCATTACTTAAGAGGAACTCCTTGTTCTCTTTGGTGTTGCCTCTCCGTGCCTCTACATCAGACATAGGTGCTTGGGCCCTGTCATGAGAGCCAGGCTTCCCAGACGCCTCCAGCAGCATCAGGCCCTCTGGTTTTCATCATCTTTCTGCTGTTGCACCGGCTGTGGCCTCACCGCCCTGTGCCATGCCCCGGAGTATGCAGGTCAGTCCTAAGCATTAAACCCCGGTCAGCGGGGCTTCTTCCCCCCTCAGCAGGACCCGTGGCAGCTGCCATGGCCCCCGGGGACGCTTCACATCTCCCCGCCCCAGTGAGTTTCACAGTGCCTCTCTCAGCCTGGATGGCTCCGTGCTGTCACCACGGGTGGCCCCTCTCGGGCCCCTTTCCATCACGCCTGCAGGAAGGGCTGCGCGGCCTGGGGTTTCCTGTGACACGGCTTTCTGTACGAGAGGGTGACGCTCTGCTGCCTGCTCGGGGCCCAGAGGAAGCGGTGTCACAGGAGAAACCCCCGTCACCCTGTTGGGAGGCAGGACGGATGCGCCGAC
>NW_009223379.1:393-1049 GCF_000690835.1 Fulmarus glacialis | reverse complement strand
CCTGGCCAAAAATTTAGGGGAGGCCCTTGGTTGGGACCAAAAGGATGGGTGTCTGGATGCTTGTGCCAGGGGGCTCTTTAGGGCGAGGATTTAACCCTGATTTTACCTGTCTCTGTTCAGACCTGAGTGTGTCATCTCCCCCTGCCAGCCCTGAAATGACCCCAAAATGCCTTAAACTTTGAGTGTGAGAGGGGTGACAAGTGGGTCAGACAGCATCTGGCCGTCTGCCCGAATCGAGGAGGTTCATGAGCCTTTGTGGGGGCAGTTTGGGTACCGATGCTGCAAGAGGAGACGTGGGGGGCTTGAGGGTGGCATCCCCCCCAGCAGCTGGGGCTTCACCCCCATGTTGCTCTGGGCTCTTGTTAGGGTTTCCTCTTCTGTGTGGGACCGTTATAATTAAATCTGGTGTCCGCTTGCACTGCTATACTCTTGCTGGAGCTGAAAGGCAGGAGAAAATCCCTGTTTCCACCCCATCCCATCGCTCATGTGAGCAAAGCTCCATTTCTCCCTGCCTCTGTCCCTGCTCATTTCTTTGAGGCTAACTCTCCTTGTCCTGCTTGTAGCTTTGCCAATATTCCTTCCCCTACCATGTATAAAATGAGGTTTCACTGCCTTGTCACAGAGGTAAAGCTGATTTGTCACCTGTGGGCGGTGGT
>NW_009223379.1:0-367 GCF_000690835.1 Fulmarus glacialis | reverse complement strand
GAGGATGCTACCTGGATGCTACCTCTTGCTCTGGGAAGAGCTGGATGCCTGTAGCTTTCAAAAACGGACCAGTTCATCCTGGTGTTTTAAGGGGAGCTTCAAGTTTAGGCAAATGGGGATGGAGCTTTTCCTTGCCTCTGGCCATTTTGGAAAGGATGGTGGGTTTCCAGCAGGCTCCCAAAAGTGGAGAGCAGGTGGCAACAGGCTTCATGAGGGGGCTCTGAGGGGGGGATGAAAAGCTGCTGATTAAACACACTGGTTTATCTCATTGCTTGCAGGCCATTAAAGCTGTTTGGGACTTAACCCCCTCCCTCCCACCCCAAAACCGGAGAAGCTCTCACTGGCAAGCTTGTGATGGACCCCTGGG
>NW_009223378.1:371-9826 GCF_000690835.1 Fulmarus glacialis | reverse complement strand
ACACGCACTTTTACAAAGTTGCATAGCAAACAGCAGTTAAATTAATTCCAAATTTGCTAATCTGCCTTTAAGAATTCTGTTTCTAAATAAGATGCTTGATATAAATGAATTTCAAAGCAAACAGTCCAGTAGAAATCAAAGATAATGTCAAAATTAGATGGTGGAGTATTTTTGTTTGTATGGTTTTGTTTTGGGGCTTTTTTGTGGTTTGTTTGTTTGGGATTTTTAAGCAAAGAGGACTATTTTTTTTTTACTGTCATGAAGTCAGGGGTAGGATAGGTAACTGTTAGAAATGCAATGGGAAGCATCAACTTACAGCTTAATTGTTGGATAGCCTCGCACTCCAAATTCAGATGCAATACCTGAAAGAAATGCATTAATGCCAAAGTGAACCAAGACCTTCTTGCTCTCCTACCTTAATCTTTAAGCATAGTTTACTATTCAAGCCACATAAATAAATGAAAAACCTATCACTTAGTTCAGCGTGAATTATTTTACTTGCTTTCAAGAAGCTGCTGCTATGAAGCTACATCGTTAAATTTCGGACCTGTTTCAGAGGTACTGCAGAGTCCCAGCATAGGCTCTCAATTTATATGCCACAAGTCAAATGGCATGAGAATCCTCTAAATAGACGTGCTTGGTCAGTTTTCACCAAAAGGTAGTATGCATTTAATATGCACATACATTGGCTGAAAATATCAGAGGCAAGAATTAAGCATCATGGATGTAGAGTTGTAAATACTAATGCTTAAAAGAAATATAAAAGACAATTAACTACTCATGTGCTACAGTAATGGATACAACAAAAGTGCAGTATCATACTGCAGCAGTTACAAAAAAGTCAGTTTTTAAAGCATATTCTGCAGAGGTAAATGTCTACAGTCATCAAGTTCACCAGAAATAGACACTTTCTAAGTAATCAGTTACTTACCTACTGCTTACTAAAGTTGTAAAAAGTAAGACAATTGCAGAACTTTTTCCCCCACCTCACATTTGTTTAAAACCTTGTATCTTGCTCCCATCAATTAGAGTACAACTTGCAACCACCCTTCCAGTTGTGAACATAGCAACTGCCACCTTAAACTACACTTTCCAGTCAATTCAGTGTTTCCCAAAAGTTAAACTAAGTAGTCTTCAAAAAAGGCTAAAATAAGCCTAAAATTCTGACAACGCTTGTGTAATGCCCTACTGAAAAACAACCCCTGCACTCAAAATGCACCATGATTCAATACTTTTAATATAAACATTTTAAAGCTACCAACCACATGCCAGAGCAGCAGATGTGGGAGGACTTGTGTGCAGGGCTCTGAATAAGAGTTTTGAAATGGTGACCCTAAGGTTGTTTGCCTGCATCAAAACCCTAATTGCACAGAACTACAAATAAAACTAGCAGCTCACCTACCTGTATCTTCCTCAAAGGAGACTGATCTAAGAAATATACATACTAGGATCAATTTGATTCTGATCCTTTTCTCTCATAGCTGTACTATATAGAACTAGAATGTGTTAAAATGTGTATTAGAACATTCAATCACAAGAGCTGTCAACAGGCAGTTAATTTCTTCTTGTACAGCTCTTGAGCACAGTGAGGAGAACTACAAAATAGACATTTTTTAATACGTTTTTTTTAAACATCCCAGCCATGGAGATTACTAAAATCCTCTCAACATCATGGAAGTGACTTACTTATTTACATCATCATCTCCACTTGTTGATATGAAGAATGAAGTATAGGCAAACAGCAGCAATTATGCTAGCCCCAGGTGTGACGTATTTCTACTTCGATCACATTCAGCGGACTTCTGAGGCTAACCCCCACGAAAATTCAACTGATACCACACTGGGTAACTGTTCTGTTGATATAACTGCTATATCCTCATTCCACACAGCTACCAGAGGCAACACTTATTGGATGCTTTATATGTTCGGCTGTGACCTCAACTCTCTGATGACAAGCTACCCAAAGTTCAGATTTTTCACACTACTTCACATTCTTATTAGGAGCACAAACTATGCAGAGCCAACCATTTGTGTTCCTTCCTAGTTACACATGTGTGCCCAGCTGCATTTCTTTCTGATACTCTAAAGATTGAATTACTTTAATTTCAGAGAATTTTTAGATTGGGAAGACATTAAGCAGAGTTGACTGAGTTTTTCATATCCAGATGTTGTAAAATTTCCACTTTCAAAATAAAAGCATGAAACTATTTCAGAAGATTTATCGGACTCTGTTCTTCATAAAACTGGTAACAAATCTGAGAAGAAAAACATTTCCAGGGCACAAAGGAACCCTTGCAGTTTTAAATATGTAAATCTGAATTTTAGAACAAAAACAAGGTGCCAATTCTGTTCTAGGTATCAAATACAAAAATTTAGTATCAGGATGACAGATGCAAATATTTCAGGGTAAGAGTTTACACAATTTATATGAGTTAGAATTTTATATACATGACTGGAATGTTAGAGATCCATGAAATCTATTCCCAATTTTAAAGTTACCTGGTTGCATGATCTTGAAACTTTTAATTCTCCAGGCTTATTTTTCTTTAGCAAATAAGTATATTTAAGATGAAACATGATGTCAAATTTATGTGGCTTTACAGAAAAAGCTACATATAATAAAGTGGTGTTTGAGACAAGATCATTTTGATCTCAGAAGATTAAACACTGCTATATGTAAGCACAGAAAAACTGAAAAAAGTATTCCGCATAATATTTGACGCAAATATAACAATCCTGAATAATCAGGTTTAATGGGTATTAACTAAAAACATTACATGTATTAACAGAGTTTTATTACATACAGATCTCACTTGGGCCCCACTGCTCCCTAAGCCTCCCCTCTTAAATATCCTCCTGGTTCAACATAGTGAAATGTCAATAAACAAGCGTGCTAAAACTAAGAAAATACTCTTAAGCATGCACCAATCCCCTAATATCTGCCCAAACCACTTCTCTGACTACCTAAAGTTTTGGGTTTTCTCAATACATATGAAAGGCATCATCAAAAAAGAAAGCGTTAAAATAGCTGAAATTGGTTCTTCAAGAAGACATTTACAGAGAAACACGGGGAGAAATTTGCTCAACACTGATGTAATGACTTCAGTGATTTCAGCAGGCTTTTGGTGTAACATCTTAAGGACTGATTACCTGAAAAGAATAACAGCAAGAACACAAGCACTTGTCCAACAGTAATACAAGGAACCTAAAATTCGATGCTGTCAAGAGATGCACCACATAAAGATGCTTGTATAAAGGTACCCTAAGAAGCATATCAAAAGCAGATCTTTGAAAAGCTTTTACCTCACATTTATCAGGAAGAATTCCCTGCACAAGCAGAAACAATTTAGACTGGACATTAGGAAAAACTTCTTTACTGAAAGAGTGGTCAGGCCTTGGAACAGGCTGCCCAGGGAAGTGGTGGAGTCGCCATCCCTGGAGGTGTTTAAAAGACGTGTAGATGAGGCGCTTAGGGACATGGTTTAGTGCGCATGGTGGTGTTGGGTTAACGGTTGGACTCGATGATCTTAGAGGTCTTTTCCAACCTTAATGATTCTATGATTCTATGATTCTATGATTCTATAAGTGTGATAAAAAGTGAATCCTACAGCATGCTGTCACTTCTGGAAAGAAAAAGATGAGGAAATTGTTCTCCAATGACTGCTTGCATACATTTGCTATGATACAGAAGAATGACTTAATGAAAAAAATTAAGAACAGTTTCAAAACAGAGGCTGTCATGAAATTACCATTAACCAAACCATACTTACTAGAAAAGGAAGTTGCATCCATCTTCCCAACTTTTACTGGAGAGCCCATGGTTTTCATTTCTATACCCACTTCATTCCAGACAGGCTCCAGTTTCTTGCAGTGGCCACACCAAGGTGCGTAAAACTGAGAAGCAAATACATTTGATTTAAAAAAAAAAAAAAAAAAAAACACAAATAAGAAGTTAATGAAGAGAAATAATTAAGAGAATGATTGACCCTCAAATACATTAACAAGGCTTGTTTTCCAGTCGTGGTGTTCTATAAGTCTTAATAAAACTGCAAGTTAATTACAAAGCTGGAGTGACAAACAGAGCTTTTATGATTTGCTGCTACTTTTAGTATGAAAGCACAAGTTTGAAAAGAATATATTGAATTGCTGTACTATTATATGATTTCTTATTTAAAAATAGACTGTGTGGTAACATTTGGGAAAAAGAAAAATCTCTGTTGGAATATTTTCCTCTTTTTGTGAAAGTTAAAAGACAATGTAATCAGTCTATCCAGGAATATGAACTTACTTGCCAAAAAGCAGAACACTATTCTTTGAAAGGAAGGGCAATATATACATATATGTGTATACTTCCCCAAACTGCCCTCTGGATTTCAGTCCTTCAGCAACTACTTTTATACAAGCACACTGTAAAATTGACCCTGTTTTCTCAGGGCTAAGCAGATCTGAGAGACTTCGCTTCATCTTTCTGCCTATGTCTTGCTGCAACACCTCAGTGAAATTAATAGGGAAGGTATCAATGTTTTGGTATAACAAGATCAGGTCACAACGTGACAAAGTTGGATTTTGTTTTCCTATACATTACTGATCAATTCTGAATCAGCCTATATAGTTTTCCCCACTCAAAAACACAAATCTGAATTATATAATTTGGGAATTACAGTTCATATTTGGATGAGCTAAAAAGAATTTTATCTCATTCCAAACAAGCTCAATCTTTTAAATAATTCCTTGCCTCTGAAATAAGGAGCACTGAATCTTTCCAAATATGTTAGGAAAGTAAAAGAAGCCTCTCATATATTTGATGTTGTAGTGCTAAATGTCTAGAACACAAATTAGCTGGTATAACTAGAGAATGGAACTGTAAAAATTCTGAACAGAGATTATCACCTCCTGACTGTAAGCGTTAGGTAATCTGCTTTCCTTTTTTAAGGACTGTAAAATATAGGATGAAGCCTATCTGCATCCACTACTCAGTCTAATTCCTGGTTCATCCTGAACAATACAGACAGATTGCTTATCCATGCTGTCAGAAGAATTATTGTCATGTAATTTTTCTGCACCATGTACAAACGATTTTCCAAACAATGAAGCAGCTTTCCTACAGAGTGTAGCATTGTACATTTTGTGTTTTGATTTCCACTAGCAGGTCTTCCCATTCTTCTCATATACTCACATCCACAAGCCAAATATCATCTTTACGGTTTTCTTTAAACCTAGGAAAGGAAAAAAATGAAATCAATAAATGATATATCTGAAAACAAATAAGTGAAGCGTGTGTGTGAAACTGGCAAAGTCTACAATTAAGTTGGTATAAAACTATAGATACAAGAATTCTGTTTTGTTTCTTTCTTTGGGGGGAAGGGGGAGAGGGAGGGGGAGGAGGAAACAGTTATTTTTCAATATTAAGCTTGCCCTTGCACACGATACTACATACACAGTTGTACCACTTAGGTTTCTACAACTATTTGCCCAGACAGAAAAAAAACCAAAACAAACAACCAACCAAAACCAAAACAAAACAGAAAAACAGTAAGAAATCAGAAAACACACTAAAACACACAGAAGATATTTGATTAGGACATGTAATCTAGAGGGGAAGAAGTATTTTGCAGCTGTTCTAGTTATATTAAATACTGCTGTTGACTGTTTAGAAAATCTTGCATTTTTATAGATCAACTAATACAGACACTTAGAGCATTGGTTTCCACTGTTAATCTTAGCTTTACTGAATGTAGACTTACTAAATTATCTTTAATGTTAACAGGCAAAGCAATTTTAGTTCAACTTCCTTCAACATCCTACTATAGGTGTGTCAGTTTATGTTTTTATCAAAGGTGCACTCAAGAAACCAACTTATTGGAACAAAAATGTTAAAGTTATTGATAAAAGCCACAGATGCACAGGTACTACTGAATACTCTTAGACAAATGACATCTTAATGAACTGACTAGCTTTATTAACTGTAAATCTGTCACCAAATGCTAAAACCTCTAAACCAAAAATAGAACATGATAAATCAAAGTTCCTTGGGACCTCTTGAAATGTTGCTTACACATTTCACTGAACTGTTGTCATTACAAGATCATAGAAACTATCACATTGCTTAACTATTTCTATGTTGAGAATTAAATAAGCCACAATTTTAAAGTAAGGTTTATTTTTTTAAAAGACGGGCTTCGTAAAAGTGGCTAGAACTGGCAGTAATGTCACTATAAAATACACTATACAACATTCTTACTGTAGCACTCTTATTGTGAAAGGAAATTAATATATATATAACTACACAATAAGTGTGTGATCTCCACTTTAAGTTAAGATCCAATTAATAGAAGTTATAGCCCAACTCATCAATTCCCAATATGCAGCATGCCTATAAATGGCTCATAGGCAGTAAGCAGAATCAGAGAACATTTATTATATTTTATTTGAAGTTGAATAGATTTGTAATGGTCCATAATGGTCTTGAAGAAATACTAATGCTGATGCTGGCCTACTGTTTGAAAGAAATAATTCAGAAGTCATGAATATAATCTAATTACAGCACTGAGTGTTTGAAACTTAGAAATGCAGCATTTCACTGGTGAATTCAAGCCTTTTTGGTTTTATTGATGGCACACCAAGATTGCAATGCTTGTACAGCAGAAAAGGTATTTGCAGCGACTAACATAAAACTGCTACAGGAAAGCAGCATTTTTAAGTCACAAAATTGCTTAGTCGACCACCTCGCTAAAAATTTACTTCACCACCCTAAGTGCTACAGAGCTAATGAAAGAACTAGTTAGAGTCTAGCATCTCTTGAGAACTCTAATGAAGCTCCAGCTAACTTCCAATTACAATGTCAAATAATTGGTTATGATGCAAGAGGCAGAAAGCAGCTACTGAATCATCAGATCCTGGGCTGTGGTTCAATTTAGAATATCACCTTTGGTTTGTAAAAGAAGAATTTACAACGAAATGTTCTCCTCCCCCTGCCACGGTATGACTTTTATGGGAGACTGCAAAGTAGCATTAAAGCACTGAGAAAGGTAGATGAAATCTTACAAAAGCAGTAGACAGCAAGGAAAAGAGGAAAAGAAAGGAAACGTCTGGAGGCAGAACATTCCAATGGAATTATTAACCTTGGCCTAAGATATTATTAAAAATACTGTAGTTTTTACAATAATAAATTACAAGTTGTACCACTCATTTACACGCATCTATTTAATCACCTTCCACAGAAACTAAAATCTGAAGTGTGACAAAAACCAACTATCAAAATTCATTCTAGTTTTGGTAATGTCAATGATTAAATTATTAGACAATATTAAGAAAGTTCAACATACTGTTGAAGAAAAACGGAAATCTCTGAACAAACAGGTATTTAAGCATTTTCTGAAGGTGCTGTTTCTAGGCCCTAAAAATACACTTCCGAGCGTAAAATTTCAGTGTCTCTTTTTAACTGTCCTATGCAATCCTCTCTCTGTCAGCTGACATAGGCACAATCATACTGGTGGAAAGATGACATTGGTGTTGTGTATCCTTGAATCAAAAGTATTTGTCACAAATACATACAACTGCCCAACATTTGGCACTACATGATCAAATGTTGCCTCAACCTCCACTTAATCCATGCACCCCACTTAATCATTATCGGTTAAAAGAAAGCAGCATGAAGCAAAACTGAAGACCAAGGCCACAATTCCAAGGGCCTTAAACCAAACCAGCTGCTGTTTCTATTCCTCCCTGTCACCCTTCTCACCCCCCCTGCACCATTTCTGATGCTTCTGATCCTGGTTGAGCCACCAATGCATCCTCACAGACAGAAAAATATTTCCTTTTTTAGTCAGGTTACTTACTGCTTTGTTATCACACTGGAACAAGTCAGCAAATATCGCAAGATGAGTACTGATCTGAGGCAGCCAGCAGTTCGATCAGCATAAGCTGATAAGAACCATAGCTCTTATTTTACACCCTTTCCACAGCCCAGTTGGGTGATGCTGGGTAACTTGCACCTCTGTCAGTCCTTCTCTGCTACTTGCTTTCCTATATCCTGTAAGCTTGGGAAAGGGACCTGCACCTTGTGCCAGTAGGCATTGTTTGCAACTACCAAAATTCAAATAAAACCCAAAGTTTTCAGCAACAGCAAAAACTCCATAATGTTTAGGTATCTATAAAATGGAAAACTTCAAATTTTCACTAGTCACTCCTCCCAATCATTTTTTTAAAATTGTCTTCCTGACCTTTTTCACCATCTGTCAATTAGCTAGAAAGAAAAAAAAAAAAAAAAAAACAAACAACCCTGTCCTGAACAACTCACTATTTAATTCTTATTCCCAATTGCAAATACAGGCATCTGTATAGTTTTGTAGCTGAAAAATCCAAGTGTTCTAAAATAGGATTTTCTTTTATCAGCTCTTTCAAAAAAGTTATGAGACTACAGAATTATGCTTCTTCACTCCAAAACAGCAATTACATTTAAATTTACCTGTGGAAACATGGTATGGGAAAGTGATGCAGGAGCACAGATACATGCTATTTTATTCACTTAGCCTCTTTATCTTCAGTCCTTGAAAATATGAGGCATGTTTCAAAAACAGTCTTTGAAAATCAAGTCCAAGCAGCTCCTGTGCTTCAGTTGCTTTTTCACACCACTTTAAACACCAGTCAGAGATACCGATGTATCTGTCTTCAGTACCCCTTCCATACGTTCCCATTCCCTCCCCCATAATTCCACTGCACCTCATTTGATCCTATGATTATCTGCTCTAGCTGAATAAGCAATATGGCAAAAAAGTGAATGGTTTTCTGACTGTTTAGCTCAGAAAGGCTATCATGGATTGAACCCTCATGAAAACATCGGCTTTCACTGGCTTAAATTTATCATAAAGCAGCCACCTTCTCCTCCCCTACCAGCTAGTATTTTGTATACCTTCTATTCCAATTCTAATAATCGTGCTGCTTTGTAGCACTTTAGATCAACTGCTGATCTGAACAAAAAAAGATTAATTTCATTTTTGAAGTTAGTTTTTATTGGGAACTGCAAGTATGTAGCCATCAAACTGCTAAAGCAAGGCAGTACACGAACAATGACACCACACAACCAAGTTAAGGGCAGGACTACCCATTTCAACATCGCCAAAGTCACAGGGCTAAATCTGTTGTAAAAGCACGTTTTTACATTGGAACATAATTGGTGTTTCAAGCAGCCATGAACTAGTGCTGCAGGCTTCCTTCTCTCTTCCGTTTCTGGCCACGCATGAATGCACTTATACTCGTTCTCCCAACTCCTTGTGGCAGTTACGCAGCAAACTCTAAGGAACGCAATCAGCTTTTATTTGGGACAGGCATCAATCCACCAATATATTTACTCCAGCAAAAAGAAAGAAAGAGCAAGGAAGCCTGAGAACGTTTTTGGCAACAGCACCCATAATAACAGCTTTAAAAAAAATTGCAAAATTAAAGTGTTCCTCAGC
>NW_009223378.1:0-343 GCF_000690835.1 Fulmarus glacialis | reverse complement strand
CTGCCATCCCTGCTACAAAAAAGACAAACTTTTCCAGTGTCACTTTCTTGACAACCACACTCCGCACAAAGCTGTCAGTCTGGGGTCATCCCCCCCACAAAAGACAAACAATATTTAAGTAATAAGACAAGACACCCCAGTACTTACGACTCATCTAGATCCTCCACAAAACCCGCACCTGATGCCACCACGTGTGCAGCCACTGCGAGGTAAGGAAAAGCGTACTGTGAGTCATCTCCAAACCGAGCTGGGGGTGCTCACCCACGCCAACTGACAGCCTCACCGCCAGCGCGCCGTTCTTCCTCTCCCCTCGCGCCTTTCCCGCAGCCCCAGCCTTCCCAGC
>NW_009223377.1:0-23354 GCF_000690835.1 Fulmarus glacialis | reverse complement strand
CCGGCTCCCGGGCGGGCACACGGCCGCATCCCAGCCGCGTGGGAGGCATCCTTCCCGCCCGCTGCAGTATGCAACCTCTGATGCCATATGAGTACCATTTTAGAAACTAAAGCCACGATGAATCCAAGTATTTAAAGTTCAGGAATGTAATTAATTTCAAACCAAACTGACCCGCACGGCATGAGGACACGGCGTTATCTCCACTGCTGTTTGAATTACTGATGCTTGGAGTGCTGCTGCTTGGAACTGATGCTACAGAAAACTCCTGAGTTCTTCTCCCAGCAAGTGCAGCTTAGCCGAGCGCTGCATGCCACCTCGGAGCTGACAAACGAGCAGTGTCAGTTCCCATACCCTTTGGACTGCAGGCCGCGGTCCCCCCTGAGTCACCGCGGCCCCTTCTGCATCACATCACACCTTCCCGCGGCAGCCCTGCCTGGCAGCGGCGTTTTCACCGTCAGCCGCAGCCCGCTCCCTCGCGGCCTCCAGCTGGAAACCGCTGGGTTACGGCCTTTCCTTTGTTCCTCTTGGGAAGCATGTGCCTGTCTGAATCCTATGAACTCCCAGTGCCCGGCGGCGGGGCGCACGGTCCCAGGGACGTGGCCGGTGTGAATGCGGCCGGGCATAGTCTGGGTCTGTGCTGCAGTAACTGGGCAACACCGACACAAAAGCGACGCAGGAAGCGGTGGAGTCCAGGAGTGCACCTCCTGCCCAGTGGAAAAATGAGAATTTATGATCCTTGGAAACATAAAACTGTTCAGTGGAAAGTAAAAACCGAAGGGGGAGTACAATAGGCAAGGAGAATGCTGGCAACATACCCAAAGTCTTTTTTTCTCATTTAAATTAGCTCCTTCCACTATCCAACAAATTCTCTGTAGATACCGCAGACTGCTCCCCACGCAGAGAGCTGAAGAGGGCCGAGGAGCTACCATGGCCCCGCTGGGTTTCTGGGAGTCCCTGGAAGGGCAGCAAGGAAATGCAACCACAGTTCATCACACAGGATTTATTTATTTATTCCTAGTTCTGTGCTTTGGCAGTGGTACTCGCAGCCTGCAGAGCCAGGCAGGACTCCGACTTCTCCGATGATGCAGGACAGCGTTTGCAGGTTTGTGCTCCAGCCCTGGAGTTGAGGCTGGGGTGCTGGGGACGTGGCTTCAGCTCGTTTGTGGGGAGCAGCTATCTGTGCATGCTTCTGTGCCGGACCTCGGGTCAGGGCCTGTGGCTCAGGCTTCAGCTGGCCCAGTGACCCCTTCTCTCCTTTTCCAGTTCTCGGGAGCTGGCCGGTCAAGGGCTGAGTTTGCACACTTGAGTGTAACCCTCTCTGTCCCCTTCCTAACCCGAGTGCAAACTCTGGTGACTGGCATCATGCCCTCGCGCCTCTTAGCACCATCCATGGGGTTCAGGATCCCGGTGATCACTCACCAGAAGGTCCCACTACACTCTCCTCTCCAGGACTCCTGTGCATTGGTCCTTTCCTGCCCGGCAGTTCATGCAGACAACCCCCCAGCAGACGTGGGCAGCAGGAGCAGGGTCCCCGGTGCAGTGTGCTTTCCCTGGGGAGCTCCATACGCTCCTTCCCAAGGACTCCACCTAAACCACAGGCTCAGCCTCCACACAACCCACCCGGCAATGCCGACGTCCCTGGCCTCAGCCTGAGCTGCAGAGACCTGCTTACAGACTAAGCTTTAATTAGTCCTGGCAAGAAAAGCAGCACGGGATAGACTAGATGATTTATTGATAGGGTTGCTGTGGCCGGCCTGGAGCCGATGCCCCATGCGCGGCAGCTCTGTGGACGCTGCTTGGGTGCAGGAGCTGGAGACATCTTGTCATATAGCTGTGATGAAAGGGTTAATGGGAAAATCCAGTCCATGAGCTCAAAATCTCCCCAGCAGACCACATCTAAGGTACATGAAACCATCTGCTTCCCAACACTGGCTTAGTCAGGCAGGTAACTGCTCTTTCAGAGCTGGAAGGTGGAAGCAGAGGTATACTCATAGGTTGGCCAAGGGGCAGGGATTGGACTCCAAGATTATGGAGTCCCAGCACTTGGCTCCAGCTGGAGGACAGCCCTCCTGCTCCAAAGCCTCCCACCAAGCCCAGCTGCCTTGCTGGGCACCATCTCTCGGTGATCTGTGGTGACATCTCCAGCTCTTCTCACTTTGGCCACTTCACAGTGACCATCTGTGAAGAGGCGTTAATGGTCCTGACCAGTCTCACCTGGGGCCCACCCACACCCCACCCATGGGCATGGCAGCTCCATTTAAGCTCAGCTCTGGGCCTTCTATCCCTCCCTGAGCTCCAGTATAGGAGTGTGGGTCTCCAGCTCAGCCATAGCCATGCCTGGCAATGGACCTGCTGATCCTGACCCGCAGACTGACCTCCCACCTTGGCCTTGCATCTGTCTCATCTGCATAGACCTGCCCGATGATCTAGACTCTTGATTGAGCCTGGCTACTACCTGGGGTCTGTTCTGCTCACCTTGCTCAGGTATGATGGGATGGGGCCCTGGTTGGTGAGGCCCCTGCCCTGCCAGCCATGTTAGTGTGGTTGGCTTCCAGCTCCTCCTCATTGAGGGAGCAAAGTCACCCTTGCTGCTCCCTGACCCCAGGGCAGTGTGTGGCCCCTCGCGCAGCTGCCTTGGTGCAAGGAGATGCACAAGCACCTCACTAATGAGGGGTCTGTTGGCCAAACCCCTCACTAATGCCCAAACTTGGTGGTGGTCAGCCCCTCACTGCAACGAGAGCTGAGCCATGCTGGAGATTGAGGGGGGAGGAGGGATGAAGGGCAGTGGAGGAAATTGTAAAAACCTGAGTTAAGCTAAGAAAATATTTGCATTTCTGGAGTCTCCCATTTGGCATTATCAGCACTATTTTAATTGGTCTAATCTGCAGGTCTTCTTGGACCAGTGCCAGCATGAGGGCACTTCAGCCATGTTCAGCCAGTTCCCGGCTTAGCTCACAGTTGCAGCTCCAAAAGTAGCTTCTTGAAAGTTGCCTGTAAATGGAAAAGGGCATGCAAGCTCAGCCCAGTCCTCTTAGTCCTGGCTGTGTTTCAGCTTGCTGCAGAGATGCAGGTGTTTTCTGTCTCTCTTTAGGATACTCTTTAGGGGACAGAGGTTTCTGGAAGAGGCAACACCAGGAATGGGGAGCATGCCTGGCCTGGCTGCCTCCTGCTAACTCCTGTCCTGGCTTTGGAGATGCTCTGGCGTGATGCGTGTGAGTGAAGCCACAACAGTGCTTAGGGTCTAAGGGGAAAAAAAATAATCCCTTAGGAAGCAGTACCAAGTGCCACCCTCCTGCCAGGGTTTTGGAAGCCTCAGAGAAGCATTTTGTGGATAATGGGAGAGCAACCTGTGGATCCAGGCTCTCTGGACATTCCTTCCCAACAACAGCTTTAGGGCTCCAATTGTATTGAAATAAAGCACTGACAGGTTGCTTCAGCCCAAACAGCTTGTGTGCCCTCTACGTCCCCTTGCAGACACCCTGCCTGCTATCATCCCAGACTCCTCCTGCCTGTCACCTTGGTGGAGTGAGGGTTCATGGAGAGCCTGAGGTAAACAAGCCTCCAAGCACTGTTTTGGGAAAAATGTTCCTTTCAGGAAAGGAGCTATACAGCTCAGCAAAACATGCCTGACAATTTTCTGCTTTCATAAATATTCAAACCCAGCCACACTGGGAGCTGACTAATCTGAAGACCTTTCCTGAACAGAACTTTCCACACTTCAAATTCTTTCACAGATGTGAATCCTGAGCTGTAGCTTTTCCCTGAGGTGGGCACACATTAGCCAGAGTTCCAACACGGGAAACTGAGGCTGGCTTATTCATCAACAGTTCATCTGGCAAGTCAAGGCAGAGCAGTGAGCTGAAATCAGGAGTTTCCAGCACCCACTCACAGTGAGGATTACACATCCCCACTGCATGGCATGTAGGAACTCGTGATCCCCAGCGGGGCTGCAGTCCCCATGGCCACCCAGCAATCGCCTATGGAGCAGCTCAGGACCCTGTTAGTCTTGAGCCATGCTCTCTCTGACTTTGAGAGCCTATTTACAGTGTAGATGAATTTGGAGAGAAACGCTAAACTGCTCCTTAGTGTGAGGATGGAGGCAAGCAGGCACCCACTTACATCAGGTGGAACTGAGGTCTGCTCCTCTGCAGCAAGGTGCACAGACCAGCTAAAGATCTGCCTGATGCCCGCCTGCTTGGGAGGGCTGGGATCTGTCAGCTGTACCGCATGGCCCAAGAAACACAGGTTTCTAGGAGGGCTGCCCTAACCGAGATCACCACACAGAAGGAGTTGCCATGGGTTGTGCTTCAGTTTGGTCACTAAACCTTTAAAAGCCTCCTCCCACCCCTCTGTTTGGGAGAGAAGCTGCTAGGGCTTGGATGTGGCCAGGGGTGCTGCCTGACCTGCAGGCACAGAGCAGGCAGGGGGCTGTGAGGATGCTGCCTCTGGCTGCGGCAGCTGGACATTGGTCAGATAAGGGGGAGGCAAAGGAAAGAGCTGCTTTTTATCCAGGTCTCATTTGCCTTCGGAGAGAATCCTGCTCTCTGAGGCTCTGCAGAGCCTTCTTCATCCCCCTTCTCCCTATCTTCAACAGCTCCTGTCCTTGGGAGGTCTCCAACTGTTGGAGTCTCAGGCAGCCTTTAAGGATAGCTTGATCTTTCCGCCTAAAGGTGAGGTGGCGAAGGCAAAGGACATGGCTGGAGTTTAGATGTTCCTCTGAGCCAGTCAAAAGGCTGTGGAGCAAAGAGTGGTCCGAGTTACACCCATGGGGGACACCAGAGCTCCTGCGGGTAATGGGAGCTGGTGGAGAGACCAGCACTGGCAGGGGCTCTTTAATTAGTGTCTTCCACCTCTGAAAACAGGCAGACTGTTCTGGAACAAAGCTTATTTGCCTGCTTTTAAAAAAGGGTGGGATAAAAGCAGCCTTTTCATTGCCTCCTCCCTGTTAAAGAGATACTGCGATACTGCTGAGCTCCATCCTGAGAGGCACAAGCAGCCTCACAGCCCAGCGCAAGGTGACATCATCTGGCCTTTGGTGCCTCTCTGACAAAAGCACCATTGTGTGACTGTCACTTCCAGGAACCCCCTGCTGTCCCCAGGTTTAATGGGGAGCTTTCCCACACACAGCCCTTCAGTCCTTGTCTCGCCAGGGCAGGCCAACCCCAGCTCACGGGGAAGCTGGGTTTTATTTTCCTCCCTACCTCTATTCACTTTGCAGGAGAAAACAAATTACCTTTTCTGTCTGCAGTGCTTTGGATGACTAATTAGCTTCAGTAATGAAGTAGTGTCTTGGGACCCCACCCCAAAGGAATCTCATGTACCAGGCTCTGAGTGCACATGAACATGAAAATGGTCCCTACCTCAAAGAGCTGCTAGGTTACTGCAGATAAAAAGTGCTAATTTCATTAGAAGCAGGTCAGATTCACCTGAAATAACCCTTAGAAGTGAAGCTGCAATTATACACTGCAATACCTTCAAGTAATTCTGTATTTCCCTATAAACATCAGTGTCAAGAGGCCCTGCAGAGAAGGTCCTGATTTTGTACACATGATGTTTCATATCTTAGTTGCCCTCCAGTCTGGTATGTAGGACAAAAAGCAAGTTAGGAGATTGACTTTTTTTAAACCTTGTTCATCAATGTTCAAACAACAAAGCTCAGAAGAGCAGGAGCCAGGACTCTGCGGCAGGCTCAGAGCTCCATGAAAAAGCCTCAGACCCCCTACATGGCTGTGGGAAGGTAACCGAGTATTTTGTGTGTCGGTTTCTCATCCACAAAGCAAGGATGTTCATTTTCTGCTTCATTCATTCAGTTGTTCTGGTTACAGCCAGTCCCCTGCTAAGTGACAGCTACCCAGCACCTAGCCAGCAGGGCCAGGCCACCAGATACTGCTCGTACAAAGACATGAGCAGGGAGCAACTGAGGATTTCTGCTGCTCTCTCCAAAATCCCTTCCCACCCCTCCCCGTGAGCCTGACAGGCTGCTAATGCAGCGGCACATCAGCGAGCTGTATGAGCCCGACAGCAGGGGAGATGCTCCTTGCTTCTTGGTATTATGGCTAAGCTCTGCAGAGAGGGGAAAAGAGGAGCTGATGCTCTCACAGAAGCAGGAAGGGGAGACAGGACAGGGGTGATTAACAGGACGGTTTTGCTCTCTCTCTGGAAGCTGGTGTTTATTGCTTGTTTGGAGAGAATAAAAATTGAAAGCTGATTTTTAGTTCTTCTCTGGCTCTTCACAGGAGCGTTTGTGACAGTTGTTCTTTGTGACAGTTGTTCTTCAGGGAACAGAGCACCCGTTCAGACTGCGACCAGTCTATGGCCATGGGAGCCAGCAGGACCCACCATGGTGCGGCTGTGTGGGCGGAGGGAGCTGCAGTGCGTGGGGTGGGGGCTCCAGGGGTGCTTAACGAGGGCCCTAACAGGGGCTCACACCGGCACAGCACAGAGACAGGGAGAAATCCTAATCCCGCCGCCATGCTGAGGCTCTGACAAAGCCAGGTGCCACGATTTCAGGCCTCTAAATAATGCAACACTTCCCTCCGCATTTATGTAATGATACTATTTTAGTGTAGGTAGTCCAAGCGAAGGAGGATGGCAAACCGGAGGCGAAGGCAGCTCAGGAGGCAGGCTGGGCGAGCCACGCTCTGCATGCAGGGATGGAGAGGAACCGTCAGTGCTCCTGAGGCTCAGTACAGGCAGGGGAGGTTAAGATGTAGAAGGCAGAGGAGAGAAGGCCGATGTGTTCAAACCGGTAACTAAGTCAACCCAGCCCCTGCTCCCAAGAGGGCAAGATGTGACCTACTGTGGTTCTCCACTTCCAGCACCCGTGCTGCTCTGCAGCCAGGAGAAACCGTGTGGCTGCAGCCTCCTCCTTAAAGCCTCTGACTTCAGGATGCGGGGAGAGTGATGCTGAGCATGTCCCCCCAGGATGGATATTTATCCAAAGGAGAAGAGGAGGAATCTAGTTTGCTATTGAGAATCTGGATAAGCTACATCTGCATGACTAACACCTGCTTTTGGTAAATGCTGCAGGGAGGGACCATCTCCTGGCTTCTAAACTTGCTATCACACACCATATGTATCTTGGGTGCTGTTCTCCAGCTCTGGCTTATGGTTTCTCCTAGCCACCTACTAGGGAAATTAGCATTTTCTTTGCGTATCTACAGCAGAGGTAGGAAGCTGGACTTGGCACCTCTATCTCTGAGCAAGCAGAATTCAAGCTAGAATGAAGACTTGATCTCCATTTGCATTCAGAAACACCACCCGATTACAAACTAGACCAGAATGAAAATGGGAGGGATGCTGAGCTGCCTAGTGTGCTGCTATGTGCAGAGCAGGTTTCATGCCTCGTTTGCTAGGTGCAATCAGGCTTCGTTCTCTTTCAAGGCAGAGAGCTCTTTGTTAGCTCAAGCCCTGGGTGCAGCTGAACCTTTCTACTTCTCAGTGCCAGCAACTTTCATGAACAGCCTTGCTATGTGCTGGTCTGAGACAGTCAGGGACTAAAATAATCTGCCTTATTCCCAGGCAAGGAGATTTTTCTGTGTAGCTGTTAATACTATCAATCTCCAACAGTTCCACTTGAGAAAACATCTCTTACAGAAAGCCCAGTGACTTATAGTTGGCCTCCAAGAGCTGCACAGAAGGATGTGTCTGCATCTGTGAACAAGAGTACAGCAATTCCGGCCAGGAACAGGCCATTGTGCTTCGAGGGGGTCAGTCACTGTAGGGCCACAGGGACTGTGTGTGTAAGGTCTATTAGTAAAGACTTGGCATGCAGTACTGAAAGATCCTGCCTCCTTGGTAAAATCAGCAGAGTCAGGTCCGATGTTTAGATGCAGCTATTAAGAGGGATTTTCTAAAGCGTGCAATTCCTAATTCCCATTGACTTTAGAAGGAATCTTGGTTGTTCTGAACAACGCACAGGGCACAAATGTCTTTTGAAATCTGCCCAAGAGCTCTTGTATCATGCGCATTTCTGGAATACAGCAAAAGCAAAGACAGAAGGGAGCTCACCCCTCTCCTGCCAGGCTGCCCCTGGGCAGGCGTCAGTCGCACCCAGGTACTACCCAGGTGTGAAGACCTGAGCAGAGCCAAGCACAGCGTGCCTAGTGGTCCTTGGTTAGAAATTATTGAATGCTAATAAAATTGCCAATAGACCATGGTAACTCTTCTCTGTGGCAATCTGTAAATCTAGTGGAAGTCTCTGGGTTCTCCTCAAACTGTCCATAAAATCTTACTCTCAAATTTGTAAACTGGACTGTTACTACAGGAGAAAGAAAAATTAATGCTAATTGTGTCATTTCTAAAACTTCAGAATATTAAGCAGTTCAAGGACTCTGTTAGCCTCAGGGGAGCTACTGAGGTTAGTGAATCATGACAAGAGAAACGGCCTGGGTTTAGATAGTGGGAATTACGGATAAAGAGGGTTTTATGGCATCAGTATTTATTGTCACAAAGGTCTTGTCATCAAAACTGTCCCAGAGCATCACAGCCAAGTGCAATGGCAGAGGCAAGCAGCCTGGGCTGGGCTTTCAGGCTCTTGGACAAGAGGCTACTTGCTGATTTGTTTGTCAGCCGTTTGCAGGCTCGCAGTGCTGGGCAGTGTATGTGCCCAGGTCTCCTAGAGGCATGCCAGGGTGCTCAGCTGAGTACACAGCTACTTCACAAATGGGTAAATAAAGATGAAGGACTTGTTACAGACAGCCACAAAAGCAGCTACAAAGAGTGGGAACCCACCTGGGTGTGCCTTATTCACGCTGCAAATGCAGCTATGACATGCTGGGGTGTCCCCCTGCTCAGCAGTGACCAGCAGCCACCCTTGGGGCTGATGCTCGGTTTTACTTTCCTGCTGCCTGCTCTGCTCCCCAGTGCCATTCCAGTGTCCCTGGGCTAGCAATGGTGTCAGCAGCTAGGTGTGAAGCTGTGGACATTAATGCGTCCTGTGCTGCTCGCATACAGGTCAATGATTAACCACAAACAGTGTTCCCTGCACCCAGCTCACAGCTTCTCCTGCCCTGGGCTTAGATGCAAGGAAGCAAGATGAGTGGGAGACCACCATTGCCCCGGGGGGCCAACAACATGAAAATAAGAAAATGTGCCTGGGCTGGAAGTTTAGGCCCCATAATCATTAACGGCAGGAGCACAGGCTGCAGCAGGACTGAACCGGTCCATGATGGCTTGAGATCACTGAACCTTAGTGCTTCATGGACTGCATATGACTCTGCGGTAGGTAAGGGCACTTGGTGAGGCAGCAGGTATTGGTGGCAGACACCAGCATTTGGGCCAGTTCTGCCAAAGGACCCATGTGCTCGAAGAGTAACTGTGTGCCTTACACCCTCCTGGAGCCAGCTGTAAATGTCTAGTCCTCCATCACACTGCATCTAGTCTTAGTATGTCCCACTGCTCTTCTTCCCGAGACAAAAATAATTTGGTTTTAGAAAGAAAACCCTGGAGCTCAGAGGGTTTGGTGGGATTCCTGGGGGTATGCTGGACCTGGCTGTGCAGGCAGCAGGGTGATTTGGGGCCCTGGCCTGTGATGCTCTCTGCAGTGCAAGGGGCTGCATCCTCCCCTCCAGCAGACCCACTGCGTGGCAGTATCTCTGCAGCAGCAGAGTGACAGAAGGACGGAGGAAGGGAGAAGTGACTCAGGTGTCCTGAAAACAGTCAGGTGGTTGCCAATTAATCCAAATAACCCATCTGGTCCAGGGAAAGGCCATTTAGAGAATACCTAATCACTGCTGGCAGGAAAGAAAGAAAAGCATTCCGTAATGCCTTTGAAAAATCCCTGCTCCCTCATCGAAGTATCCTTCCCTCAGGGACTCATTCAAGTTTTTTATTCTGCAGATTTATCATAAGAGTTATTTGGTCAAAACATGAAGTAGCTTGTCAAAGTATTATGTTAAGTACCACTGATTCTGTTTGTCTTCAGGCCTCATTTAGTACAGAGCAAAAGCAGAATGAAGAAAGCAAGCGTAGAACCAAGCTATTGTTAGCAAATCTTATTTTACTAGGTAGAGTTTTGCTTTGTGGTCATGGTCCCTCAGGGTGCCCTCTCCTCAGAATGCCGATACATAAAGTACAAAGGGCCCTCGCATTGGACAAAATCAAGACAGCATCTACAAAGGCACCCACCGTTGTGGCACTAGGTCTAGCCTTCCTCCCGTGTCCAGTGCAGACACTCTTAACCTAAGAACCAGAAAGGCTGAGGTCAAAGCATGACGCTACATCATAGCTACAAGCTGATTTTTTTTTGTTTTTTCCCTGCATGTAGATAGCTTCACCCATGGGGCAGGTTTAAGTGTTTGTATTTTCATGGACCGTTCCGTTTTGTTCCTGTTCCTGAAACACGTTAACCTGCTCTAGTGGAAATCAACGCATGCACTCATATTAGCCGCACAAGGAGGGTCTCTGCTCCACCAGCGTCTCAGAGGCACTCTGCACCATGGGCAACTCCAGCTTCTGTGCCCTTGCCCATGTAGTTGTCACTCAGATTAAGGCACCTCCTCGTTAACAAGCTAAGCCAATGTGCTCGCTACCACTCTTGTTGCCATCTCAATTACATTTTTCAGACACCAATAAAGAAGCAGCTTTGAGTCGTGGCTGATTGTTCTACACCAGAATGTAATTTGAAAGCCATTATATTTCATCTCCGTAATACTCTACAACCACTAACATAATTGTTGAAAAAGCTACTTTATTTCAAAGTAGATAAAAGCTTTGCAGAGATCTCATACACTGGTATTTTAGCTAGTGAAATCAAATGCTTCAGTAACATAATAATATGTTAAAGCCACTTTATTTTACAATTAAAACATACCTGCCTCATTGCCAAGATTCAGCATCAGACAAAAAGCTCTGTCTTGTTCTATTTAGTACTAACATTTTAATTTAGCTTTTATCTTTTTAACTGCTGCTTTTATTAGCCTTCAACTAAACCCCAATCCATCATGACTCGTATGCAAAACAATATTAATACGCCTCACTAGTTCCACCCCCTCGTTGGAGAAGCCATGGAGTTTTCAGCATGCTGAGGAGGGCATTAAAAGGTCACTGTTGCTTAGAGATGACACATTTCACTGACTGATCCCTCCATCCATCTGTTATCAATCATACATAGAGCACTCTCTGAACTGGGTATAAGAACTGAAGCATCTATAATCACCAGTCGCTTCTCAAAAACTAGGTCATAGCATGTGGCTACTGAAAAAGCTCTAATCTGTCTTCTGTTAGTGGCCTGTATTCACAGCTAGACCAGTCACTGCTCATTTCAGCTCAGAAGTTAAGTGGCAGAAGGTAACTAATCATTATTCTGTGGCAAGAAGTCCAGAGGTGATTTAGGGTTGGAGATGAGCAGGGTGGAAACCCTCAAGAGATTATAAGGCAGTGGGGTGGCTCTGTGGCATGGTGAGACATCCCCAAGCAGTGAGCAGAAGGCTGGATTCTCTTGTAATCTCAAAGGTGTTTATTCCTCTCCTCCCACTCAAATAAGCAGAGCGTAGTCAGTTCTCCACCATAGCCAGACAATGCTGCCTAGAAACACTGTGCATGATACCACTGCAAAAACATCTCATTAAGAGCTTCTTCCCCTTGTGTTATGATAATACAAAGAGCAGAAACTGCATAAAAAAAGCTTGGGTTAGTCTGAGACACGGCAGACTCAATTCTTCTTGAAAAGCAGCTTCCACATTTTAAAAGCTATTTCTTCAGTTGATGAAAATTAAATTTTCTGTAAGGCTAGTAAAGCAGCATATGCATGAAAAACACTTGAGCCTGCCAAGGTGACCATGGACTGGAGACCACATGTAGAGAGGCCTGAGGAGCTGCACCTGCATCACCCATCCTTCCAACCCCAATCTTGCCCCTTCCCTAGGCCTTCATGGCAAGAGACGTCTGGGAGATACAGTCCCACCTGGCGTTTTGGCTAATTAGGGGTGCAGGGCATACTGTGAAAGGGGAGAGGCTATAAAACTCAGTGGCAGGGTAAAAAGCCCTTCCTGGAGATGGGGTGGGAGTGGGGTAAGGAGTAGTGTCTGTGAGGCTGCAGCTCTGCCAGTTGCAAGAAAAGGCCCTGCAGCCTCAAGCTGAGGCTGCTCATTCTGCCTGGAGAAATGGATTCTTGCTAGACCTTCTGCCAGAGGGCTCACCTCCTTCCTCAGCATCCTGGCAGCGCCTGTGCTGCAGAAAGGTAAAACCTGTAATGTGGCTGTCATCTCCTAATGTAAGGTGGCTTCTTCTCCCAAGGGCATCTCTGTCAGGTCTGTTACCTTCTTAAAGACCAGCAAACGGACTCTGGGAACCAACTCAGGTGCCGTTGGCAGTGTGGAACAGTAAAATGCTTTTCAGTAGAGCAGGGCACTGAATAGTAGTAGCTTCAGTACTGCCTGCCCTTGTTAAACCCAGTAACTACTCCTCTGGCATGGGAGAGGGCAAAGAACCTGCTAACGGGGCTGGGGTGGTGAAGGCTCCAGTGAAGGAGTAATAGGAAGGGTTGCAAAATCCACTGTATTGTGAAAACAGGCTAATGTGTGTGTCTGGGCACACTAGAGACCCCTGCGGAGCTGCTGCCTAGATAGTAATTAGAGCATTCAGGTCTAAGGGTCTCTGTCTCCACACCCAGATCTCCGCCTCTTGGGTAGGAGGAGGCAAGAGGCTTCCTGGCATGGCTCAGGTAGGACCCTTGGAGCACGCTGCAGGACTCCTCTGCCTCCTGGGAAGCCCAGCCTGATCCCCATCCCTGTGCAGGAGACTGCTATAGCTGCAACAAATAGAGGAAAACAAACTAATGAGGCATTAGGGCTAAACTTAGCTGCAATTAACACTTAATCACCATCCTGAAAACACTTGCTGTATTTTGCCAGGGCCTGGAAAAGTAAAACCAATTAGCTTAATCTTGTGTGGTAGGAACCTTAAACTGCCTCAGATGCCTGTCATGGATGGGACCCTGGGAGTAACTGTGTTTGAGAGACCATAGTGCCTGGAGCTGAGCAGTCCTGCAGGTGGCTTGGGTAATGGGACACAGCCCTGCTCGGGGCACCAAGTGCCTGAGGAAGAGAAGGGCTGTATGGCAAGGATGCCTTGAGAAGTCACCCCCTCTGCTCTTGATGCCCTTGTGCCAATCTCAGCTTTCTTAGCCTGCTTGTCTGAGAGACTGTTCTTCTCTGTGCCTGTAGCTTTGTTGTGTTGACTGGTATCCTCCCTAGACAAAGCAGAGAGCAGGTGAGGTTGCAAGCAAAGGTGTGTGGGCTGCTGGACAGGGAGACAGAAGTACAGAAAGATCCAGAGAGTAGGCAGAGGATACAAAGCCATCCACGATTGCCTGCAAATCTCCTTCCAAGACACTAGTGCAAGTTCCTCAGTTTTTTTTGTGGTAGACTTATAGGCTGTGCTGAGGAGGATTGACTATAGTCTCATCATTAGTGGAGCTGCATTAGCCTTTCTTAGGCCTCTGCTTTGGAGAAGAGCCAAAACTGATACCAGACTTTCTGCAAAAGGTATTAGAGCAAGTTTGTACATGCTCATGTGTACTTGGTTTGGATACCTAAAACCACTGCTCTCTCCTGGAGGGTATAGGCTCTGTTTAATATGTATCAGTGTAAGCAACCTTTGCGTGGTTCTCCAGAGAAGCAGGGAAGGTATCCTAGAAAAGATGCTCTCTTGGACCATACTTTGGGATAAATACATTGTCCTTTTGCTATGCGGGAGAAGGAGGAAGAGAAACGTCGAGGCTTGGGGAAGCTTGTCTCTGAAGTCCTCTCATCTTCCCATAAGGTCTGCTGTCCACCTGTATGTTTGTCAGTATAAACGTTGATTAGACCCATGACCGCAGCATGGGACTATCATCTACAGTACTGTTCCTCACACGATCTAGGGAATGTCACTATGTGATGACAATATTTATTTAAAGGCCTTGGGTGAACTGACACGGCCCAGCGTTCCTGTCTGTAAAGCATCTAGTACATGGGACTTGGTTACCAACATGGAGATTTCCCCACCGCCACCGTGTGCTACCAGCTGTGTCTTTAACTGGCTCACGGTGTGCTAGCAGTTTGGAGCAGACACGAGATGCTTGTGTTTTACACTCTAACCACATAAGAACTGTCATCTGTTTTTCCTGCACCTTCCTGTAAATGAAAGGAAGGTGCATGGCATTCTGAGAACCAAAGAAAAGTCCACACCAGCAGTCTGAAGACTGCTGAAATATTTTAAGATGCTATGATTGTTTTCTGTCACAGCCTGGGGTTGTCATTAGCTGTGCATTTGGATGCTCTTCCAAAGAAGCTGAAAGGAAAAGCCCTCCAGGAACAGCAGCAGAACAAACTCCCATCCAAAACCAATAGATCCTGGCATGCAGCTACAGAGGTCTGTACCAGGGCAAGTGCTCCAACAGTTTGCACTTCCACATCTGAGTCTGTGCTTCAGCTGCAGCAGACCAAATAACTTCATTATAGTGGGAGAGGCTGCAAAGACTAACAAGAAACCCAGCATCTGGGAGTTCAGCTTCTATCTTTTTTTAGTACTGATCACAACTCCAGCCCAGATTAACATGAAGCTGGCAGGAGAACTTAGCTCCAAGCATAATAACTCAGGAAGGGCTTAAAGGCAGAATATATCAGAGGAATCTATGCAGCAGCTATCTTGGTGAACTTCTCATCTGTATTAAGGCTGTCTGCCTGGGAAAACTGAAGGAACTGTGTTCTAGAAGAATCTTGTGAACAAGTCTATTAAACATCTCTATCTCTGAAGTCTGCCACACAGTGATAAATTAGACTGAGATGGCTGAAGGCAGTCACCCTGCCCTCTGCCAGCTGTCCACCTGGTTCCTCTCCTTCTGTAGCAAGAGCAGATAAATGACATCCATATTTGCTCCTGAACCACTGCAATTTATAGCCCAGCATGGCTTTAGGTGTGAGCTGCCATATGAAGCCAGCCCAGCTATCAGACTGGGAGCTGCTGGGGTGTAGGAGAGGCAGGTTCTGTGTGGCTGTCCCTGCTGCCTTTGCTTCACAAGGTTGTACTGTAGGATTGCAACTTTTACTCATCCTGACTTAAACTGATGTCATGTCACACTTCAACATCACCAGTTGATATCTGGCAGTCAATATGACTTATAGTGTGGCTAGATTGCACTTCCTCACTCGAACACCATGCGGAGAAATTGCAAAACGTTGAGACTCTGCTTAAGAGCATGGATGCAGCAGGAACAGTCAGGACAAGAGGGAAGCCGAAGTGAGAACCCAGTTCTTATGCCAAGGAGAACTCAGACATTTCTGATGTATCCTGCATCATGATTTATAAATGTTTCTGCTTCTTTGGCATACTGGCCTCTGGGGAAAAAGACTTCTCAATTAAGTTAAGCCTAAGAAATATGGAGGTAACAGAAGAAACACATTAGTCTGGATGCCTGCCTCCTGTTTGTTCATCCTGGTGCTTGGATGGGCACAGCACCAGTTGGCTGTTCCCTTATGAGATGATTAAATAATCCAACATCTGGCTCATTTCTGAGTGTTAATGCCTGCTCAGGTCCAAGCCAGACCTTGCAAACAGGACTGAAATTTCTAGGTTTCATAGAAACTTCAGTGCAAATTCCAGGGAAACTGATTCTCTGCCTTAAAGGTAATTAAATGGAGTGACTTGGGGAATTGCTGGCACCAGGCTGTTTGTGGGGATGACAGGCTTTGACACTTACTCCTACCGTGTCCTTGTACAACTCGCCACTCGAAATAGCAGCATTTCACTAGGGCTGCTTGACTGGCTGTGAAGTGCTGGACTGAGGGTAGTGTTGCTCTAGCAAGGTAACAGCTGACTGTTTCTTCTCTGGTCAGTGTTAGCTCTGGGGAACAGATGAAGGACATGTTGTGATGTTAACCCTTCACATAAAGCCATCCATTCCCTGGTCTCCCAGGGCAAGACTTCCCAAGCAACCTCAGGAGCTTCAAGGAAATGTTTTGCGTTTTACAAAACTCATCTTTATCCCTAGGCCTGTACCCAGAAGCATCTTTAGCAAAGCTTTCCTGTTACTGTTGCAGTGTTGTGTGGGCTCTACATCATCTTTCCTCTTAACTTCAGTGAGAGCCTTGACCTGACTAGGGGGAGAACTTGGCTATTTAGTTGTTCACAAACAGGCAACCAGGAGTGCATCTAGGGAAAGGGTGACCCTGCTGAATCAGGGAACTATGTGGGCCCTCGAGAAGGACTTTCACGTTCTTCACATTAGCTGCCACTTGACTTCTGCATGAAGAAAAATCTTGTATTGTACATAAGCTCCCTAGAGTGCTGAGGACGCTCAAATATCTGCAGATGAATCCACTTCAGCAGAAAGCCAGCTCCACCAGAATGCTGACTCTGAACGCAGGAGCTTGAGCGGGTGCTGCCAGACACCCGGACCTTGATGGCCTCGGGCAGCAGGAGACAGCAGATGTGGCATGCCGCTTCTCCCTGGGAGGTGGAGGAACGCCTGCCTGCACTGGGTGCTTGGAGCTGCGCAATGAATTGGACTTTCATAAACAGCAAGTTGACGTGCCTGTCAGAGCACAGTGTACTTATTCAAGTAGCAAACTAATTTCATCACCTCTCCTGCCAGGGCAAGAGGAGGTACAGGGATTAGTTTGAACTGTGACGATCATATAATAACATGGCAGCTGTATGCAGCTAATAATCCACTGGGAGGATTAGCAAACTTAAAGTTGTCTAGCTCTGTATAATGGGAAGCTAAGAGCAGCAGCTTCCCTGTCCTACCTATTGCATTTGCATTCCCTCCAGTGGAAGCATAGAACATGATGAGACAAGGTTTTCCAGTCTGTTATGAAATTAAATGGGAATCTAATGTGTGACTAATGGAGTATTGCTAGCAATTCTACAAGCATCCATTCAGTCAGGAATATGGATTTAAGCTTTACTATGAGAGTGCATCTTAAATACCTACTGCAAAACAGCAGATTGCGATTTCAGCGAACTAATGTTAAAACATGTCATTTGAGGCTCTCTGGGAATAATGTCCTATAGCCTGTGCGTTCTGTGTGTCCTGAAGTCTGCAACCAGACCACTCTGCTAATGTGTGGAGAACACCACTGAACCCCTCCCAGGTTCCCTGCCATAATTCATACGCAACTGGCAAAAGAGCCCAGTACAAAACACAGGACAGTAAGATGCCAAGGAGTAGACTTAGCAACTGGAGTTGCTATTTTTCTTACCACCCTCTCTCTCTCCCCCCACACTCTAAGGACAACTTTGAGTGCTAGGTAGCTCAAGGTTTTTTTCCTGAGGCAAGCTCTTTTAATCACAGACTGGAGACCAAAATTAGACATAGTAGTAGGAAGGCAGTTTCAGAGCTTGTATCAATTTACTAATGAATAACTAGAGTAACCAGCTCTGTCAGAGCCTGGAAAAATACAGGGCTGTGACTCCTCATTCTCCTCCCTGGTCCCCTTCTGGAGTGGCAGAAGCAATGAGTAACAGCCTGCCCTGCTTTGGGCTGCCCCCGTGCTCCGCTGGCTCCGTCACCGACTGCTGCAGTGGTGGCTCATGCTGCTGCCTCCCATGTGGCAGGGCGTAGAGAGCAGCATAGGAAATGTTGTGCTAGAACTTGTACTATGCGACTTTTTTCTTCCGCTCCAGCAGAGAATTCCAGTGGAACACTGGAGTGCACAAAGGATGAAAGCTTCAGCACAACGTGCCCTTGCCAGCACTTGGCAGGGCTGCAGGACCTTTCCTGCTCTTGCAGTGCAAACAGGCACTACCACTTACAATAAGATGGTAGCAAAATACTGGTTTCCAGCAATAGCTTCTTCCAGTGTTTCCTCCCAGTTGCAACTGGTGCTGCTGTGAGTCCATGGGAAAAAAGCTCTAGTACAGGCCTCTGCATGCAAATGAACACTACATAAATAACCCCCATCTTCCCTCAGTTTGTAGGTTGTGTACTCTATGCACTAGAATTCTCTTCAAAGACCTCCCAGTTCATTCTTTATGCTCTAATTAAGGATCAGTGCCAATTAACTATCTTCAATAGAGGAGCATCTTCCGCTCAGCAGCCAGGAAGTGTCTGAATAAGATCCTGCTGTACAATACGCACATGAAAAGGGAAGCCCTCCCTTTTTGGAAAGGGCTTCCAAGATTAAAAACCCAGTATAGAATACAGGATGCCTACTTTAAAAATATTGTGTGATAAGATTAACTGATGGCATCCATGAATGCAGGGTGGTTTCTTATATGCTTCATGTAGCTCTCAAGCATGCTATTGCACTGCCAAGACTCCAAGCTAGATACTATCATGGCAATAGCAGGTGTGAAAATAGAATGCAACACTTTATGGAAACTGATATTAAAATACTGTCTGCTTTTTCTTGCAAGGGTGTTATCCAGTCAAAGATCAGCAGAAGTGCAGTGTCAAATCCGATGCTAAATACTGATTCAGATCAAAAATTACCAATAGTTACACCAGCATCTAAACTGCCCTGGTAGTCTTCGCCTATTGCCTTTGCTTCCTGTAGATGTTCACCTGTTCCATAAATAACCAGGCAATTTAGATTGCTGCTGCACTGTGTTCTGAGCAAGAGCTGTGCTAATAGTCTGAGCAGGCAAAGGCAGGGGAATGTAATTTCTGAGCTTGGCTAGAGATGAATACATCAGCTCCCCAGCCAGTTACAGGCTAAGTTTAAAAAGCGCTATTCTAAATGAAAATTAGACGGTTAAACACTGCGGGGAGGAGGGGGGGAAATGGGATAATCCCTTCAAAGCTTTAAATGGAAGATTCTCAAACCTGCTTCAGCTGATGTGAGGCATATGAACAGCCTCAGAATTAAGACCCCTGCAAAACTTCAGCCAGGCACAACAGCTGCACTGCCTTTTGGGGTAGATACGCTTGAACTGGTTATACATGAAGCAGATGTAAGCTAGCCACCCTGCTAATCGTAGCTAAATCTGGTGACCATTCACAGGCTGTTCTGAAGAATAAAGGGCTAGAGGAGGAAGAGCGCAGACTTGATGATGAGAAACAGGAACTGTAAAACTGTATTAGAGGATGGGGGAAAGCAGCAAATTATTCCACGAGCAGCAGAACCCACAAAGTCTAGTCTGACGGGATTTACATCATAACATCTGCCAGGCCACTGATATTTCAATATATAATAACATAATATATTGGAACTGTCAATGAATTCGAGTGCTTTTGTGGAGCAGATTGTGTACACCTCAATCTTCACACATAAAAACCCAAACAGGCTAAATAAATCTTAGGTTCAAGGAGAATCCCCATACCTGCTCAGCAGAGACTAGGGTTTTATGTTTGAGTTTTGCTAACTGATCCCTTTGCAAAGAGCAGGGGACGGGTCTATCCTAATAAGCCCTGGGAATTTCT
Source organism: Fulmarus glacialis (assembly GCF_000690835.1). NCBI lineage: Eukaryota > Metazoa > Chordata > Aves > Procellariiformes > Procellariidae > Fulmarus > Fulmarus glacialis. The sequence goes on along the minus strand of NW_009223377.1, from coordinate 4,006 downwards.
GGAGAAGCTTGTTACAAGTCTCATTGTGCTGAGATTTGAGCTCGAGATAGGAAGGATGGGGGGGAATGCAGAACAGCGCACTGCAACCAAGTCACTCCAATGAATGTAACCTTTTATTCCTTGTGGGGTTCAGCTCTTTTGAACTTACCCGAATCCTTCTCATGGCTGCCACAATCTCCACACGGCTGTTGGGCCTGGGTACGTCCAAGCTACCGATATACTGAAAGACAGAACAGTGAGATGTCTGTAAAGTAATGTACAAGCTACTGGTGTAGGCTTCTTCAAAACAAACAGCACCTCTCATTAATTTAGTCCCTGCTTAGTTAGACTCTCTTGACCCAAGACACGATAGGAATATCCATTGTGGATAATATTATCAGTCATGGAGAAGTTCATGGGTTTCTAACGTTGGGTGTTAGTCTCTAACTTCATTCAGACTCTGGATGCGCCTTTACCAGTGCTTTGCAGAGCACTGTCTGTTGCTAATCAAGTCACGATCCCACGGCTCTGAAAATGGGACTGTCCATCCTTTGTCATTCCTCACTACACCTGCTTTTAAAAGACTCATAGCTAAAAGCACATAAGAGTTGGAAAGTTGCCAGGATGTGCAGCATCTAGCTTTCCTGGAAAAGGCTCGTGATTCTGGCCTAACTTTTCAGTCTGGACTATCCTCCCTCTGGACACCATTGTCCCTGCTTGGTTGGACCAGCTCAGCTGTCTGCAGAATTCCGGTAAACTTGCTCAAATCTGTGTCCTACACCAGCTGTTTTAAACTCTGCTTATGGGATCTGCACTCCTAAACAAGCTGCCTGGCTGAGCTGCGATAGTGGCTGCCCTTGGCATTGGGTGTCTGCATTTAAGCGTAAGCATCATCCTAGCAGGGCCGCAGCGCCCCGTACTTGGGGGCTGAGACGCGGGCGGATGGCGGGTTCACAGCATCTCCGCCTCTACCACTTCGACACACATACAGCTTTCTGCAAGTGGGTTGCCTGTTCTCTCGCACACAGTGTCAGTATGCGGCTGACGCTACGCAGGTTGTCAGGGAAGACCTGCAGGCAGACAGCTTCCTGCTGCTGGTGTTTTTCCCTCCTGTGTGCTGTTCCCTGTGCTGTCTGTACTCTTCCCTTACGCTGGGTTGTAACGCTTGTGCGCCAAAGCAGACTCCGGTTGTGCACCTGCTGCTGCAGCACGGTGGTACCTGTGACAGCACACGTGGCACAGACGCACAGGAGAGCTGCCCGCTCTGCTGCCAAGCGGGGGAGGCACAAAGCTGCCAGCTCAGCCTTGGGAATGAGGAAAATATGCAGTGTCCTGGACAGTCACCTCATGTGTGGAGGAAAAGGCCATTAATGTTGTAAAGCGGTGTGGCTCACAGCTCTGAGGAAAGACTTGCATGTCAAGGGCATGTTGGTGAAGGCAAGAAAAATGCCATCTGAGTGAGAGGGTGAGCGGCCCGATGAGAAACGCCAGTGTCCTGTCAGCACGGGCTGGTGCCGGGTGCAGTCCTGCGGCTGTGGCTCTGGCAGCCGAGGGCAGGGTGCTGGACTCAGCGCTGGTGGGTTCCCAGCCGGGTCTGTTGGCTCCCTCGCTGTAACACCGCCCATCTCCGCATGGCTGTCACAGGCAGGTTAGCAGGGGGCAGTGGGCAGTTTACAAAGCTTAGTCCCCCTTTCAAGAGCATTTGGTTCATGAATCATGTCTGTTTGAGTGAGTGTGTAGTTTCAAGTTACGGGGTTTGGTTTTTTTGGTTGGTTGTGTGGGTTTTTTTTTTTTTTTTAGAAGTTGTTCCCCTGTGGAGAGGGGAGGGGGCAGCTAGTCAGGAGACCCTTGCAAACATTCAGGGTGATAATATACGTATCAACAGAGACAAAATACTTACTCAAGAGCAGTCCCATAGCTATCACTGTTACTGACATAGTTCTGGTTTTATTTCTATGCTGTTATGCTTGTGGCTTGCAATGGGTTTTACCTTGAAAAACTTCTACTTAATAGGTCTTTCAGAGATGAGTTCTCCTGGCTCAGTATTTACAGCTCTTTTGTCTGCCTTGAAATAAACATCGCAAGCAATCTGAAAGGTCAACCGGCTTTTCTGATGCTTCTGTAAATGCCTTTGCAAAATGGCATTTTTAAGAGCAGTAAGTTCAGCTATAGCTTTTGGTAAACCACAGGAGAGTCAAACAGCTCAGACCACGAGAGCTTGAGGGCAGCAGGGAAGAGAGTGACAGAGCCAGGACTTCCCTCCGCCCTGGTGGCGAGGGCATATCTGTATCGCTCCAGATCTGTGGTCTCTTTGGTTTGCAGGGATCTCGTTCCCTGCTCTGCAGTGGCTGTCAGTACAGTCATAGGTAATCCAGATCAATTCAGAGCAGCTGGCTGGTCTTTTGTCTGTGAGCAACAGAGCTGCAGTGGGGAACAGGCCACACCACCAAAGATAAATTAATAGGTGGGGGCAGGAGGAGAGCTGGTGACTGCTGAGGCAGAAGAGATTCTCCCAAACTCCCTGCTTTGGCCTTGCTGCAGAGTTTGGGTACTTGTGCAGAGCCCTGCCAGCTCACAAAGCTCTGCACAAACAGCCACCTTTCCACAAGCAGGTCCCAGTACTGACCTCCTGAAGTTCGTCCCCGAAGATTATAGGGCAAGTAAGACAGTTTGGTATGTGGAGATTAGAGACTAAACATGGTCAGTAAGATTGCCTGGTGCGAGGCACCTGGCAGCCAGTTACAGCCCTGTCATTGTCAGAGTTGCAGCTGACTGATGTGCCCACAATGAGCGTCCTAATTGGAAGAGACAGACTTTAGAGCAGAACTGAGCAAAGCATGTTACTAAGGTAATGCAAACCCCATCTCAGATCCACACATCTTACAGTGCCTTATCCACTCTCTGAATAGCTCTGTATGTCTGAAGCTGTCAATCTGAAGAAGCCCATTTCACTCAGTTAAAGGTACAGTTGCTTCACACCTTTTAAAAATCAAAATAAGGATTTTTTTTCTCCTCAGCACAGTCTGCGGCACAGCAAATGTTAATTTAAAAAAAGAAATCAAAGATTAATTGTTCTTCTCCCCTAAGAAGGAGAGAGATTTTTAAAATATGTGATTAACTGTCTATTCAGATCCATCCTATATCCTGCTTAAATCTTACAGCTCTTTTAGCAGGATAACCAAAATGCACAAAATCCACATTTCAAAGCTTTATTTGAATATATATGCTCCTTCTTTCCAGCTCAGGAGACAGCAGGTGTGAATTCCATTTCTAATCTGTTAGGCCACCTGCAAAGAGGGGAAGGGAACCCTAGAGTTGCTCCAGCAAAATGCAATTCTTGTCAGCTGAATTATAAACCCATTCCCCATGCTGTCTACAGAATGTCAGTTCCAATTGAGTCACTTTCTGAGAGTGATGCTGCGCTGCCAGACCGTTCTTCACGATCAGTATGAAATTTCTGACAATATCGGTATTTCTTTCTGATACCTGAAGACTGCGTGCATTTAAACGAAGACCTTGCCTGCCCAGCTTTTCATCCAGGGAACAGGTCAGATGGAGTAAGGCACTAATATGGTTTTAAGCAGCACATAACCGTCTGCTGGTTTCCAGGGGAATACAGAGCTGTGACTTCACCGTGGCAGGAATGGAGTCCTGCCCGATGGGGACAGGACAGGCACCAGATCGAGCAAGGACGTGCATGTGCATCAGGCACAGAGAGCATCCATTGCGCTGTCAAGAGGGGTCATTCCACATCTGTTCTCAAATGAAACGCACAGGGCAGCTTCTAAGGATTAAACAACTGAAAAAATACTAGGAAGAGAGCAAGAACCTCTGTGACTGCGATAATTAAACATAAGGCTTTCATAATTTATTGGTGTTTTCTTTAGACTTAGATCTGGCACACAGTTGCATGGGCTAGGGGCACTTTCAGAGCTGAAGAAATACACCGTGGGCAGGACTGGAGGGGGGCACAGCGAGCCCCGGCCTCGAGCCCGCGGTGCCACTGGCCCCGTGGCCAGCACATGCC
>NW_009223376.1:0-3743 GCF_000690835.1 Fulmarus glacialis | reverse complement strand
TTAAAAAAAAATTAAAAAATATATATAAAATAAATTGCAGAGCTCAGAGTTGGACAGCCCAAGACCCATTTTGTGTCTAAATTTGTGTCACACAGCCGAAAAGAGTCACTTCCATTATCCTACCTCTTCCTTGTAATATAACAAACCTAAGTTAAAAACTGCAATGCTGGGATCACTTGTGAACAACGCTGTGTAACCGAAAAAAGAAGCAGAATACATGAATATATTACAAGCAGCCTCCTGAGCCCTAAAAATTAAGGGAGAGGGAGGAAAGAGAGGGAGTACAGCAGTTGTGACTTCTGCATGCAGAAGGAACATCTGGAAAACCAGGCTGGAGGAATTAGAAAACGAAACAGCTCTAGATAATACCGATAGGAAATGCAGGTCAAATTGCAGGGATATGATTAAGGACAGCAGAATGTTCCTGTAACAATTAAGGGATGTGCAAACAAAAAAAGCTTTGGCTAAGGAGTGCACCATCCTGGAAAAAAAAAAAATGTTTTATGTGGGAGCTTTTCAGCCTCAGCCACAACACTACTGTAGCACGGAAAAGCATGTCAGGTGCAAGTCCACACCAAGTTCACAAGCAACTGGAGACCATCTCCAGCTGCCAAGCAAACAAAGGACATGGGGCTGCAGTGGAATAAGATGAAGAGTCAGGCAGTGTGGATTTTGTTCCCAGCTCTGCCACAGATTTCCTGCACAACCTTAGGCCAACAGGTTAGTCCCCCTGTGGCCGTTTCCTCTTTCAACTCTTATCTAAACATTAAAAGGAACAAGAAGTTTGTGGCAGCTCTACAGCACAACAGATTGCTTTCAGAGAAAAAAACCCAAACAAAACAAAAAAACCCCGTGCCTTATCCCACCCCCTTCCACATTAAACTCATCTCAAACATCTCCCAAGACAGGGGCACAATGCAGCTAAACAGTACAGCCACAACCTGCTCACATCCAGTACCAGCCTTTCTGCCAAGCCCAAGGGACTGGCAGCGACCTGACAGCAGGTTCATTGCTGCCCAGTAAGAGCAAATCCCTCTCCCTGCCTCTCCCAGGGCTGGGACACGCTGTAAAGGCACGGCAGGCTCTTCTGAGCTTCTGCCTCTTCCCCTTGGTGTTGTCCATAACCTTCATAGTCATCAGCAGTCCCCACGTCAGCTGTACAAACACTGCACAACGAAAACAATGACCTGACCATGACCTGATCCTGACCATAATTTCTAAAGCAGTTAACGTTTTTCTATGACAAATGTACCGAGGAGCTAAACTTCAAGGGGCAAAATGTCCACAACTTTCATGTAAGATTGTGGAGATTGGTTACAATTAGAGAGACTACTTTCTTTCCAGTGCCTATTTATTCTGGGCACTGGCTTCATTTCAAGGCCTATCACACAGACCTTACTCACCACATTTTTCAGTTTCTCATCTACAACAACATAAGAGAGCAGAAACAAGAGATATGCTTTATCAGTTAAAGTAGTAGCACTGTTGTAGATGCAATGGTCTGGGGATATCAGCAAGACATGGCTTGCGGGGAGGTAACATCCTCTTTCAGCATACCCAGCACTGCTGGAAAAATGAACCTGTTTTCAGACACACAAGCCTCCTGCAGGTCTGAAAGAAAAGCAGAAGCAAAAATGTCTCTTTTACACAAGTGCAGAAGTCCTAGCCAGAAGCCTGCCCGGTCGTCTTTACAGTATTAGTTGGTCTAATTGAAGAGTATCGCCTTTCCAACTCTGTCTCTCATAAAGCCACTATGACACTTGACATATGCTATGATGGAGATGAAGTTAAGACCTTTTCCATTATATTTTCTTTGTCCTGCCATTTCATGCCCCAAGGAAACCAATAAAGTGTCAAACTCGCGTGTTAATCACACTGAAACAACTTTAATTTACTCTGATGTATAAAATCTCCCAGATTTTTCAAAGGAGAGATGCTATCATATGCTTACTTGTTTTGTTCCACTTCACTAAACAGACACTCTCCCTTATGCTAGATGAAAAGTTTAGCAATGGCAAATGTCAATTTTAAATTATTTCATCTGAAAGCTACATCAGATCCCGTTTCAGCTATGCTGCAGGAGAAAAGGCAGCTAGCAGTATAGCCCCTTACTTCGCAAAAGAAATCATCCACACCAACACCCATGCTAGTGTCTTCCTCAAAGACATAGACCAAAAAAGACCAAAGACATGATTGTTCCCTGCAAGCGTCACGGACTCTCGGCATATATGAATGCCACAAATCCTTGCTGATAGAAACGCTGACCAGTTCCTCTGCCCCAACTTCATCCTGGAGACTGAAAAATAACTTAACTGTCACCAGGCATGTATTACAGGGTCTAGACTGATTAGGCTTCCCCGCAGAACTAAGTGATTTGTTTCTAACCCATCTAACAGAGTCAGTGCCATCTGCTGACCAACAGACCCATGCGCTTCCCAAGCAGAAATGCAGAGCTCCTGTGCTTGCGCTTGCTCTGAAGTTTTGGATCCTCAGAGGCTGTACGTTGGATCCTCAGAGGCGGAAAACCAGGGGAGAGGGTTAGTGGGGGCTTTGACATTTACCCAGCTGCATGAGGGCAACCACTGTCTTCTCACCCAGCCCTCCCTCCCCGTAGACCCTTTACCCTGAACGGGAAGGGAGCAGAGGAAGGGCACTGTGGGGGGCAGAAGGCGGGAGCTCACCCTCCCAGCACTCAAAGGCGCAGCCAAACCGACTCCAACTGCAGGCAGCATAAAGGAGAAACGGGTATCCCCCAACACAAAGAGCGAGTGTGGAGCCAGCCAGCCGATTCCCACCCATGGCAAACCCAAGAGAGGAAGTGGAAGGAGGCTGGAACAAAGGTTGTCTTTATCATCTGTGGAGGCACGAGCGTGGGGAACCGCAGAGGCAGCGGGACCTTGGCTGTGGCTGTGAGACACCCCCCGTTGCAGTGACGCCCCGCGGGAAGCTTTAGGATTGCTCCTACATGGACCTGCCTCACTAAATACCTCATACCCTCGGAGGGCACTCCACAGGACAAGTAAAAGGCACTTGGTATTTACCCCTTGCAGAGAAAACAGCTCAGGCGACTGAGGAGACACCCAGCTACACCTGAAGAGAGGTTATGCACCCCTCCGAACAAGATATGGTTAACCAGAAACAGCCAGCATCAGAGGCAGGTGGCAAGGAGACAAATCCAGCCAGCTCTCTAGCCCCCGCACATCCCACTCTCCAAGAAAGACCTTCACAGGATCTTCAGGCAGGACAAGCGTGAGCAGGGTAATCCCCTGCTTGTGGGTGGAAGCCAGCAGATCCTCCTGCAGAGGGTCTTGTTGCAGCAATTAGCAATGTAGCTAATTCATACTTATTTCAGAAGCAGGCTTAGCAGAGCATGTTCTGCACATGACCTCCAAAACAAACATGTGAGAGCTGCCCTATACACACAAGCGCAACGCTCCCTCAAGGCAGAGGGCTGGGGGAAGTAACTGCACCTTCCAGAGACAGAGACGCACCTTCCTCTTCCCCAGCCACTTTGTTTTCCCTTGCTGGGGTGAGGAAACTCCAGCCATGCAAACAGGCCACTCTTCCTGCCTACCAAGCAGCTTGCCCTTTCTGATTGGAATGCCTCACTCTGCTAATACAGCTAATAGAGGCATTTGCCAAAGGCAGACATGTAGCTGAATATAATTCTGGTTTAGCACACGTACTAAAAGGCCACAGCAGGATCAAACACCATGCTTCTTTCCATGGCTGGGTATGAATCA
>NW_009223375.1:0-3333 GCF_000690835.1 Fulmarus glacialis | reverse complement strand
AATTTATATAATTAATTTTAATCTACCTGAACAACCATAATTCCTGAACAACAAAGCTTGCTTCCTTTGTAACCCCCTTTAATACCTTCCAGCAGGCTTCAAGACACAAACCATCGATCCAACACCAATGACAGGAAAAATGCAAAATTCACATTGTTCTACTTTTATATAAATATTTACGTACTTGCAGACTATTTCTATCAGTCTTATTCACTTAAGAACTCTTCCAAGAATATTCAAAGGATAGTTTCCCAATTTTGTAAACACAAACAGGTCAGTTTAAGTTTCCCATAAAATTACATTAGCCATCTATGCGGTTGGGTTCTAACACTAAATCCCTCAATTCCTGTGCATAGCAAACAAGGGGATCCCTTCTCATCTCCTTTACGTGAAAACAATACGAATCATTCACGTACTAAGACAGTATCATTTGGAAGCCTTTTTACCTCTTTTTTCCCCCATTTCTTTTTAAAGTTAATCTTAGAAAACTCCTTTTAATGTTCCACCTGTGCTTTTCTGGACTGCAAAGATACTCAAAATGCCTGTACCCCTGTTTGAGAATTAGGCTGAGTATTCAGGTCCTGCACTGAGATTTGGGTTCTTCCCAAAAGCCATGAAACGGAACGTAATATTAAAGAACTACAGCAATATTAGAAGCTATGGTAGCTTGAATGCTCTGTAAAATTAAGATTCCTTTAACAGTTCTTTTTAAAGCTTTTAACAGTAAAATCCCACAGGTTTTTCACCATGTTTCACATGAAGTAAAGGGAATTTGCTCTCCTTGTTTTCTTTGATAAAAAATCAATGTGCCCAGTTCCCTTGAATCAGCATGGTTTAAATACCAAGGGGAAAAAAAAATCATTTGGCACAACCGTAATGCGATTAAAATGCCAGGCCTGTTAACTAAACAATTAGCAAATACGAGTCAAATTGGAGGACAAGAAAGCATACCACAAACACAGACTATGAACTAGTATATTCAAGCACATACAGAAGGCCTGACTATCCAAAAAAAGCCTGAAAAGTTTTAACAAAAGTCAAGTAGTTTCATGTTAAAATAAGTTGTCCTTGGAAATTTTCACTCAAAAAGCATATGGGGTGGCTTATTAAGACTACACTTCATATTGAAGTCCTTATTCAAAGACAAGAAACATCGATGCAATCATCATATCCATAATCTTTACCCTCTGGTGAATATACATTATGATGCACTATTTTAATATAAAATTACGAATACTATTTTTCTGTAATATGAGACATCATGCCACTCTGTACCAGACACCCTGCATGCAATAAAAGACACAAGGAAAGAACTTTTCCAGATGGAAGTGGAATATTGACAACACTAAAGTGCATACAGTAAGGTATACGCACACCTTAATGAACAAACAAATCCGGCAGAAAAGTGCTTGACATGTGCAACATGCCAAAATACTGTTAACAGAGCTGTAACTTTGCGCTTTTCCTACAAAAATGGCTAAAACTTAACAGGGAATGCAAACATCATTTTGTATTAAAGTTGTAGTGATTTGTTTGGGGGTTTTTTGCTTGGTTTGTTTGGTTTTGCGTTTTTTTAAAATAACAATAGATATGGAGGCAAGAAGTACAGTTACGGTTCATGTACGTGAAGTAGCATACCACAGCTTCGCGCATTGCTAACTGTGCAATTCATAGGCCCTTCAAGCACTGGGCGCTTTGCAGGTACGCTGGTGTGTTCCACAAGAACCGTTCTAGAGCCTCCAGCCTATTTCTGATTAAAAGAGTGTCTTGCTGCCCAAGAAGGGTGCAAAGAGGACTCCAACATGAATTAGAGCATCTTTCTCTGTTACCTAATCCAAGCCGTCTACAGTCCACCTTCCTCAGCTATCTAGTTCAAGTCTTCAAGGTGCTGGGAACCACAGCATAGCGTAAGATGCAGAGTGAGTCCCACAGGCCAAAAACGTGAAAGTCTGATTTAAATTCCACCCTTGAGATTATTATTTGGGGGAGAAAAAAATTCCAGAACAAAACAAAAATTAAAGATGAGAAGAGCCACACTAACTATGTGCTAGTATCTCCCAGCATCTTGTTAGAAGACAGACATATTTGCAAAGTTATTTATACACACACACTCAAAACAGTTATTAAATTAGTTTCCTTTCCTTGAACATATCATAGTTAATAGCACTAAACGTCAGGTTTCAAAATTTGACTTCCTTGTAGTCTAATTTTTTTCCCAGTTTTCCCTATAATCTACTTTTAAAACATTTTAAAATAACTGAGAAACATTTTCACTATTTGTTTACTTCACAGAAATGGCTAAAGATATTTCAATGTAAACATTTTCTTCCTTTTCTAAAACTATTTTAAGGAAAAATTTAGCAATGAGAATAGTAACCTGTAACTTGTCTTTTTAGCTCACGTTAGAATTGGAAGCAGCGATGTGGAAACATTTCAGCAATATCAAGTAAATGGCAATTGAGAATTACAATAGCATCAGGCATTTGAGAGGTAGATACAAATCTTCCCTACTTCAGGATCTATCAGTTGGCAAGAGGCAATTAAAATACACTTATTCCTGTCCCCTAAAGAGGATACCAGGCAGTGTTCTCCCTGCCGGTTCCCGATGCCCCAGCACAAGGGTAATGGAGCTGCTTTACCCCCTAGATTTTAGCTAGAGCAGGCAGAAGGGATGGGTCAGATCCCCCCCATTACCCTTCTGTTGGTAAACCGGGAGGCACTGGACGCTACCTATGCTAACCAGCTTCCAGGGCAGAGCAGAATACAATTTTCTTCCACAGAAAGAAAAATAGTTTTAAGATTCAAAAATACTACCAAACCAGCAGTTCAGTGAGCATGAAAATTAATGGGAAGCTTGTCTATAGATCTGTCTCTTGCAGTTGTTTTCATGCTCTAACTGAAGTTTTCTCTCCATAAAGTATCTATAACATTTGCCTGTCATGTGGATTTTTTGGGGTCTATTAATATGCTAGCATCTGCTAGAGTTTAGGCAAGCGGGCAAAGCACCTCAAGAGTCTCCCTCCTCTGCTGCTGGTGAAACTCGTTACATCCTCATCACTTGCGAGCCGTCTGCTCTTCTGTCCTTGGTGAAACCGAGCGGGGGGTAAGCAGAGAAGCAATGTCCACATAAGACTTGTTTCCTTAGGGAACACTCTCAAAAAATGTCACTCAAAAATTAAATACAAGTTCATGGGGAAGCTATTTACACCTATGAATACAATTAGCTATGTATGTAATTATATATATACACATTTACATAACGTATTATTATAAATTATACAGATAATTTATTATACAGATAATATATTTTTATATATGCGTATATAGCTAATT
>NW_009223374.1:17311-28388 GCF_000690835.1 Fulmarus glacialis | reverse complement strand
CCCCCGCCCCGAGGAGATACTACATTTGAAACTGTAGAATGACGAAGTTTCTCATCTCTAACAGGCTACACTTGCTGCAGATTATAGTACCTCGCTGGAAGGCCACAGCAACTCATAAAACATTCTTCAGTGACTAGCATAACTTGAATGTCTATGACTTCCAATGCTGAATGAATTTTATATACCCGGAAGTCTGTATCTTGATAAACCTCACAGTGCATATCCATGAAAATGCACACCTGCAGAAGTCTAACTATTCCAAAGGAAACAAAACAAGGTGTATGTAAACAGGGGAGTGGTGTTTGGGAATGGTGCTGGGTATTAATGAAATATAGAATCATAGAATACCTCGAGTTGGAAGGGACCCAAAGGATCATCAAGTCCTGCTCCCTGCTATGCAGCATTTATCATAATGAAGTACATTACTAACTTTTCTCAGTTCTCATTACAAATCTCCATGTGTGGGGATTGGTTTGTGATATAAGGAGAGGAAAGATTAGATCTTTGGTTAATATTGTTTCCTATGCTATGCAATTTTATACAATGTTCACTGGGACTATTCATACAAGCATGTGCACTGTTGCACTGAGGTTTTAAAGAGAGAAGGTCTATCACATTCCCATTGTAATTCAAAATGCCAACATTAGAACTATTCAGGAGACACTTTTTCACATCTTTGTTTTTAAACAAACTATAGAATTAGATTCTGACCAATAGTTTACACAAGCATTTTGAAAGAAAGGTATGATTGCAGAATCAGAAGCTAACAGAAAAAGGGAACCATGAAGTACTCGCTACTTAGTGAGTTATGTGACAGTAGATTATAAACCAACTGCTAACTTAAAAAGGAAAGAACTTTGAAAAAGCAAGTAAAACAGACAAAAATATTCTCTACTCTTGGACTATCATGTGGCTTTTGTTTTTTTAATCTCGACTCCTTGACAAGAAGATATATGAAAATAGAGTACGCTAAGTTTCTCCATGCCTCATAGCACAGTTCCTCTAGGAAACCATAAAAAGTTTCATGTAACCTTTCTTTTAATGTGAATAATGCTGCAAAAGAATAACATAATCATAATAGCTGTATAGTAATTTCTAATAGAAATTTTAATATGTACTGCTTACATAACACGCCATTGGTTATTTGTTCATTTAACACAATAAAAATGACTAGAACCTCTTCTACATTAGCCAGATCTACAAACTTACAAAACTGAATCATGCTTTGGAAGCACGGCAGAAACAATGCATCTTTTCTTTTTTTTGGCACAAACATACTTCCTTTTTGAAGTATGGCACTTCCCCCCATAAGTGGGATATGTTGTCAACAACTGGTGAAGAAGCACCAAGTACCACACTTTCAAGACAGCCATAACCAAACCATTGGAACCATAATTTGACTTATTCTGCATACAACTACCACAGAAAATGCATCACTTCATTACCAAACAATTGTTTCTTTTCAAAAGCGATCCTGGAGAACAGACTAATTCTTATGGGTTATATACATTTGCAGTTAAGCAATTTCACTTGAAGAAGAGAAACCTGAACTCAGTTAAGTTTAATCTTAAAATACCATCTGAATATTATCAATAGTCACAAAAAGTTGTATGGCAAATAAGGGCACAAGTTAGTAACACCTTTTTCCCCCCTAATACTTTCAGACATGTAGTAAACAATATATTATTTCTTGTTCAGCATCTGAAGACCACTGCTTTAGTTAATAAACTTCAATAAAAATTCACCTAATAATGAAAAAGTAACTCACTATTCACAGGAACTTGCTGAAAAGAGATCACAAACCAAGAAATTACTTAAGTTCTCCTTCTAAAGATCACATGTTAAGGGAATACTTTTTTCCAATGTTTATTTTTGAGACAAAGAAAAAAAAACATCATTTAGCTTAAATTAGTTGTTATAAATCTAAAACCTAAGATCCACATATTTTTGTAAATAAATTTATATTCAGGGAAATAAAAGATGTCAAAAGCCGAAGCCAATTAAAGCAGTGTGACTAAAGAAATATATATATAGCCGTTAATTACCTATAAACAGATGAAAATAATGCATTCTGCAAATGCAGATTTTAAGCAGAACAGTGTGTGAAGCACATTTCCTTTAGTAAGATGTCCCTTTACTAACCTTATTTGTAACACTTTGACAAGAAATGCTTGTTTGAAGTGAATTAGGAATCAGATTGCCAGCATACCAGAGCAATGGCAGCAAAGAATTTTGTTAATGGAGGAATACAGCAGCGAGAACTCAGTGACACACCACTAAGTAGAACCTGTTTGCAATTACCAATTATAGCAGTAAGTTGACTAAGCATTTTTCTCTATGTCATTTATTAGATTGTTTTTCTTCTTCTGAATTATATCAGTGGAACTTGGACTATGTACAAAATCTTCCAGTATCATAAATGTCTAGGAGAGAATACAAACTGTGTATTTAAAAAGAATAAATTCAAGTAAATTGTGCAAAAAGCAGAGCAATAAAGAACATACTAGATATGCCCCTTTCACCTCCTGAGTCTACAGAGTAGGAAACACTACAGTTTTGTCTTTCTACACCCCAAAAAATTGGTAATTCGTTACAGTCTATAATAGGGTATTGCATATGCACTCCTCTTACAGTAATTAGGGAAATACGTCTGATTCACACTTCCCTGGATCACATATCATTTCTATTTACCACTTCATTTCCTTCAACAAGAACTATGAAGTGAATACTGCTCAACTCTTGTATGAAAGTCGAAGGAACAGGCAAAGGCCAAAACTCTATAGATATGCTTAATGTTAAGTAGTCCCTGAGTTCATATAACTGCCTATATAAAATGTCCTTAATCTTGGAAACAACAGTCACAAGAACACAGAACCAGCCGCTATTCTAAATATATTCATTATACATAAATGGCTCTTAAAAGTCTGGGTGGTTTTGTTTGTTTGTTTTTTAAAGCTTTATGTTTCAGGGAGAAGAAAATAATCTGAAGAGCAACCGAAATACTTTTACATATGAGAGCGATGACACGTGTTGCTAAACGGACATAAGCCAAGCAGGTGAAGCAGTCAGCTCCATCTACAGAAAAGCTACAGTGAACTACTTCCTTCCAACCAAGCAGTAACCAAGTAAACCAATGGATTCATTTATTCTTTCAAATCTAATCCTATTCACTTTAAGTCACTGAATTAATCCCATTGACCTCATTTGACTCACGGAAAAACACAAACAGGATTTGGTCCTCAGTACTTTCAAACATATCCATAATTTTGGTGGATATGTCTTTCAGAGCACATTGGGGTTATTCATCAGTATTTTAACCAAATATTTATAGTGGGATAGGATATATTTATACTCATTATCAAATTTTATATTTGCAAATAAATATATTGAGAGCTCTATAATCATGTTGGATTACCAGGCTCAAGCTGTCAACAGAAAAAAAAATTGACCTATAATCAAGATTATCTCACAAGCCAAAGAATACATCTATAAAATTAGGATATGATCAGATAATTAGTGACTAGCTAAATTCCAGTTCCACTAGATCAAAGGCTGTATGTTCTTTTTGAAGAAAGGGGTCAGACTGTTTGAACAAGAAGTTTACATCTGTTCACTAAATCAGAAATCTTGTTTCATTAAATGGTTTAATCTAACATTACAGTTTTCCTTCCTCAAACTTAGTTTCAGATGAAACTTTAGGAAGAGTTTACATTATTAGCCATATTCTACTGCCTATACTACACTTCCATTTTTATTACTGAGGTAGGCCATGCATATACAAAGGCAAAACTCATGTTGCTACACAGAGTTTAAGATGCGTACAAGGAAAAAGTTCAGCAAATGAAAATATGTATTTCCTTTTTAGGGGGCTGGGGAGTGTTGTTTTGGGTTTGGTGTTTTGTTTTTGTTTTTTGTTTTTTGGGTTTTTGGGGGGGGGGTGTTTTTTTTTTTTTAAAGATGACAAAACACATTTGTTTCTTTTGGTTCTTTACATCCACACAAAGGGAAAAATGTGTACATACACATACATACACACGTCTATAGCCTCTGGCAGGAGGCTAGCCTTTTGCAGTTTTCTGGAAGTCAAGCTCGTACCGCTCCATACCTGGGTTTTTAGTTCAGGTAAAAGGCTGCATGACTCCTAAGACAAAGGAGTCTCAACTTCACTAAAACATTTGATGCACTGGAAATAGCAGTTTTGATTTACAATTTAGAAGACTAGCCCTGAAAACGACAAAATGGGGTTTGTTAATCTTACTCTGCTCTTGGAGTTAGAAGAACAGTGCGTGTTCTTCAACCTATTATTTTACAAAACCTTCACTTTCCTCTAGAGTTCTAAGGTTTTCTTGTGAGATGATGTGGGAGGCAGTAAGTAAAAGAGGTGCCAGTTTATAGCAACTTTAACAATAACTGAAATTACTCAGATTATCAGTCTCTTCCAATATTCTTCTGGAAATATTCATACAGTGGGAAAGCACTGTTATCATAAAAAAATTCAACAGTAGTTTTCATTTAAAATGGATGATAGAATAATTTTTCAGACCAATTTTCCTTCTCGGGTGTTATAAGACAATACATCTGGAATAAAAAAGTTGGTTCAGGTTTGAAGTCCACGTCATAAGCACATTTCCAATTCCTTATGCCTGCTGGCTGAAGGTCAGTAATTTTAAATTGCAGTAAATGCACCCAACATGACTGTTACTCTAACACTTGCTTAGTAGTATGGCCTTAAATTCTTTGCAATTTTTTTAAGTAGGAAGACAGCATCTGCCATAAGAGATCAGATCATTAACTAATGATAGCTTATATCCTGACTTAAACATTGTCCAACAGCTAACGCCCCAAAGGAAGCTGAAAAAAAACCCCAGATAGATCCAGTCAGTTGTACCTCAATATGAAATGCAGCAAAAGTGGGACACATTATTTGCATGTATCCAGCGTAAGCAGAAGATTAGAGGGATGTGGTTTAATTAAGTTTATTGGTTTGAGAAGTATGAACAATAATTCAACACGTGAGTAAGAACCCACTTGAATGAAGCCTTAATTCTTTCACCTCATCCTGAAAAACCTTTTTTTTTTAATATATAAAGAATAGCCTAGAACCTGCATTAATACTACTTAATCAAGTCTACACTTCTTTTACTAGAAAATTGGCCAGCATGATCTTGTAAGACTATGAAAGACAGTAAGTAATAGAAGGAAACTAGAAAGCAATGGCCTTTCAGAATATTAGATCATTCCTTCAAGAGATAGGTTGTGATGCAGCCAAAAATTATCAAATGTTAAAGATGTACACTCATGTCCACACCTGCAATTGAATTGATCCCCTGAATTTTCAAAATACACAAAATACTAACTGCTTTGCGCTAGGCAGAACTGGCTATCTGACAAGCTCTCCAGGTCTGGCTGGCTTGAAACAAGGTGCTTGCAAGGAGCAATGCTTGTACTAAAAATCTCACACCTAATGGCAACTCTTCCACCCCAAGCACTCAGCTGATCTTAAATTAACAATTGAAAACCCTCTTACTCAGGGCCTACTCTTCACACAACTATCAGTGCCACCCTTTTTCTAAGCCTTTTCATTTCCAGCTGTCTCCTCAAGGTGATTTGACTGTAGTTGCTTACAGCAGTTTCTAGTAGCTCATGTTTTAAACAAAGCCTGTTTAACACATTAGCATGTTAAAATACATTCTTCTATTTTAAATTCAAATTTTTGAATAAAGACACTCCTTTTTCAACTACTGCAGTTCCATTTGCATAGGGGACTGAAAGTAGTAACAGTGGTCAGGGAATGCACATGGAACTCATGCAGATCCTTCCCCCTGCTTCATTACTGATTTTCTGAGAAGACCTAGGCAGTTTGCTGACTTACCTTTTGCCTCTTTTTTCTCACTATAAAATAGGAGTATTACAGTAAGAAAGACACTGAGAGATAATTTGTTAAAAATAAACTGTGAGGCATGCAAACGTTATCAGCAACACAGATCAGTGGACAGACCAATATTTTTGTTATATTTAGAGTGCTGAAGTTCTGGAACGCTCTTCTGTGAAGTATTTCCTTAATTTTGAGTTGACTGATCCCAGTAAGATGCAAGAGGTAATCATTATTTGTGATGAGCTATGTATACAATAAAACCACATCTTAGATAATTTGGTGCTTTGTTTTGGTTCTGTATTTGTTTTTTAATCTTCATTGGTATTTCTTTTCCCCCCTTTTATATTTTATACAAACAACATAGCACCACTCATTTCACCTTTTTTTTTTTTTTTTTTTTAAGAGGCTCTAAGAAGGTAGAAATATGACTTCTCCCTGAATGCATCAAGTGATTAGGAACCACGGCTTCTATCACATAGCGCTGTCTAGGTGTTATATTGTGCAGAGCAACTAAGGAGATGCATAATCACTCTCAGTCTAGTTCCATTTTCAGTAGGAGTGGCAAATTTCCACATTCTCTCTAACAAGTTTTTTCTTTTTCTAATGACTGTTCTAAGAAAAGTCTTAGCCATGGATTATCTAATGGGAGCAGAATTACTAAATGAAAATAATTCTAAAATAAATGTTGAAGATAGCACGTAATATGACCAAATGACTTTCAAATACACTTCTAAGCATAATAAACTGTGCTACGAGCACAAATTCTGTGGGATTTACAATCTGTATCTTGTATCTCCTCATCCCAATAAGGTTCCTCAACAACTCTGGGCAATCTATTCCATGGCTTAACTACTCTCTGGGTACATCTTGTCTCATTTAGGAGAGAATCTAAAGCAGAAAAGTATGCATAGGAATTCAAGGGTAACCAGCTCCCCTCTTCCCCGCAAATTCAGCTCTGATTCTTTCTGTGAAAATACATCAACATGTCAGAGCTGTGAGTCCCATACACAAGCTATTGTCATTCATATGAACAAGGACAAGAAGATGAAGCTAGAGAAAAATCAATTACCTTATAGAATAAAGAAATGAAGTTATTGCCACAGAGATGAGTAGGAGCATGTTTACAGAACAGAGACTTTAAAAGATAATAGAGAGAAGATGAAAGGAAATAAAACCTATGACAGAAACCAAAATTGATCATTTTTTTCTGTTTCATTATTGGCTAGTGTCTAAAATGTTTACACGCCGCCTGAAAGTTTTAAATGTGTGAACTGAGCAAATAGCCCTGCAAAGGTAGTATTTCTCCATCTGGGGACAATACTAGTTTTACAGCAATTCAAGACAGTCCCCAGATTACCTTCTAAAGGATACATTTTCCAGGAATGCTGGCAGGATCAACACTTATCACTGCCACATATTGAAAGGTATAGAAAACCCAGCTTATTCATGAATCTCTGATTTTTCTCTCTTCCTAAAATAATTTCTTCAGTTGCTACTCTGAGACATGTCAGTTTGAAACTGACAGTTTCCTCATATTCTAGATTCCAAACTACTGGTGATGTTGTCATGGAGAGCAATCCTGTCTTTAAAGAAACTGATTTCTAAATGAACAAAGCTTTCTAATCCTCCACATGGAATTATAAAAACTATCGCAACCAAGCACCCTGGCAAGAATATCATGGGGCATAACAAAATCTGAATGGGCTATGTTAGAAGCAGTAACTGTTCTCTAGAGCATAATCCGGTTCTGTCTACTTTCTCATGTCTGGAGTGACTGCCAACATTGCAAAGTCCTTCTGTATACTTAAGAGGTCACCTTAAAACCACATATTTCTATTGATATTTTGATAGAAAGTAATTGTCTTTATAGCAACTGATTAGATTAATATTTTGAGCTGAGCCAGGAGAAATAAAAGGAAAGAGGCACTAATGAACCTAATAAAGAGGTTCAGTCTAGAATGGTTGTTAATCTATATAACTAACTTCAGGGTAGAAACGTTTGGTGTCGATAAAGCATTTCCTTAGTAAATTACTACTGGCTCCAGTGTAAGACATTTACAGTAAACACCAAAAGTCTGCAAGGCATCTGTTCTATTCACAGTGGAAGAAGGAACTTCGCTCCATTAATAACTTTAAAAACATGCAATAACTAATTCATGATGGCAGTTCAAATCCTATCAGCAGCCTTCATTATTTGACCAAGCTGAGTTCAAAGATATAGCAAGTTTTAAAAAACCCTTGAAAGTTTAAAAGTACACTTTAAATTGTAATAAAGAAGCTGTGTTCTTCTTCTTTCCACTAAATATAAAAAAGCTGTAGCTTTAAACCATGTGCAACAACATTATTTTAAGAATACATGCAAGGTAAGAGTTAAAACGTACATATAAAATCCTATATGATCTCAGATTCTGTTTTAGTAAAACTGTATGTTATATAGAGAGGGCATGTGTAATATACGTGTATGTATATATAATAAAATACTTGCTGGAATTTTAACATTTGACTTTACTAGAGATTTAGTGGGACTTTGCCTAAGGCAAGTTTTTAATAGCAATAATAAAAAAATACTTAATGGTACTTAGGATAAATAATGTGTGGTCACTATGTTTAAAAAAAAGTAATACCAAACATCTGTGCTAGATTTCCACATGATAAAATCCCCATATTACCTACAGTTCTCCCAAAGTTATAGAGAAAAAAATGTTTATTTGAAATTCTGGAAGAGACATGTGATAACCAATTTAAGAACTTCAAGGCAGGCATCTTGTGTTTTCTGAGAGGAATGTATATTTAGCGATCTTCATGATATTTAATTCTGAACATGAAGAATGCCATGGTATGACATTATGGCTTCAAGACAGATTTTCAACCATTAACAGACTTACAGGGAGACTGCCCGGCCCAAGAATGTCCTTTTTCTTACATGTGTGTATTTGCAAAGACCACTTTGTTCCATACAGGATACGTTATTTCCTTATCAAAGCAAATGCTATATCATTTTGTCTCAGAAAATATCAATAAAATTCAGCTACCTTAGAAAAAACATTAACAAAAGTATTTGAGTGAGGTTAGTTACTTACAGACACAGGATTCAGTCTAACTCAGTGATGGAAAACTGAGTGCAAACTGGGCAGAAGTTCTCAGAAACCATGGAAAAGAGCTCAACATTCTCCCCTCAATAGGCTGCATCTCCAAAACTGAAGCAGAAACACATGCTCACACTTTTTGCTATTCAATCAGTTTCATTTGTTCTTTCTTGCTTTGTGAATCAGCAATTAAGGAAACTTTTGCTATAACTAACGCAAAGCTGGGAACCTAGCTATCTTTGTGAAAGATTATTGCCTATATTTTAAATTCCTTGATACATGGCAAGAAATCTAATCCCATTTTTTGCATAGCTTATTTCCCACCTTTTTAATTAACCTTACCGACACTGACATTCTTTGCTATTCCTGTGAAAGAGCAGGATTCCAACTTCAGCTGAAGTCTCCTCCTCCTGTATAATAAGCCTCAAAGTTGCCATTCCTAAGACCTTCAAACACAAAACTTGAGTAAACCTATCATTCACAAGTTTGCCTCTGTGAAACAAAGTTTAAAGATGCAGTAGACTGCACGCTGCAGAAAGGCACACTCTTTGAGGGCCAGGTATGAACACACCAAAGTCAATCCAAATCTGCTAAGAATATGAAAACAAAGAAAATCCTATGCCTCTGGTACACCAGCTATTTGTATGTCTCTTCCCTGTACCTTCTCTAAGAAATAGAATCTAAGGCCTGGAGAAATTCCAGATCTTTGAAGGCAGCTATATTATGAAATTCTGCTATGGCTATTCACAGGAAAAAAAAAGAAACAATCAACGCGTTCAGAAAGAGAAATTTTTACATGATTCTTGGATATTAGGCAAATTATTTTGAATCAAAACAGTAGGATATTGGTTTGTGGTAAGGTGCATGCTTATGTGAAACGGGCAGAAAATGAATATGAGAAACATTACATAATTGACAAAATGGTAGAGACTGAAGGACAACAAGAAAATTTCTTTCTCTCTACCTTCACTAGTTAAGTGAACTTTGAAAAAATTGCTAGCTAGACAAAAGCAGCTCTGACATAACAAAGACCATATCCCTTACTATTCAGTTCCTAGTATGATCGGTGCTCAGGAGGGTCAGGTCAAGGAAATAGAATTGACAGCCATTGGAGACATGAGTGTGTAGAAGAGGGTGTCCTTAATTGCCAATGTTTAACGACCAGTTGCTTCAGTTTCTCTCACAGCATGTTAGTTTAATTCGCTGGTTTGGTCAAAATTCCACCCACCAGTGATTATTAACAAAATCAATTTCTTCTGCTTCTCAGCCATTAGCTTTCTATTCCACCATGTTGAGAGATCTAAAAGACTGTGAATGAACAAAAGAGAAGACAGATTCCAGCTTTGGCACTATTTTAAAGGACTAAGAAATGAACAGCATAAGGGAGAAAGATATGGTTGCGTTAGAGGAGAACATGTTCAAAAGCTCAGCAAAATACATAACAGTATTGTCTTTTCTCCAGCTAGGATTTAAAAGGTAACAGGATGGTACACAATTAGATTTCAAGAACTGAAAAACTTCAGATTGAAAGTATTTTTAAACTAAATACCAACAGCATAGCTTATGAGAAGTCAATCTATATATGCTTTTTAATGTAGTGTTGAGGCTGTAGAAAATCAGTAGTACTTCTTCAGTTATTTTTTCCACATTCAATCTCATTTCCACCATGTTCAGCTTTTTTTTTCATAGATAGCACTATTCTGGCTGGAGACTACAACAGAATCTATCATTGTAAAGGTAAATTGAGATACTAGAAAACTCTGTTGAATAACTTAATTTGCTGCTACAAAGACATTAATCTTCTTTAACTTGTTTCAAGTGCAATGTCAGAAAGTCAAACAGCAAACTAATTAAAAAACAGAAACAAATGTTCAGGATATGATCAAACAATGTGCTGCACATGACAATATACTAGTTTCTCAGAAATATACTCAACACAAGGGCTCTATATTCCAACCTGTAAAAACACAGAAAGCAGAATATTTCAGATGAAGTTCTAAAACAACAAATATGTTGTAAAAGATATAGGAAGATTAACACAATTTGAGTGAATACTAAATAATTAATGAATTGAATTAACTAAAAATGTATCCAAGTTCCAGTTTACTTTTAAAAA
>NW_009223374.1:15384-17297 GCF_000690835.1 Fulmarus glacialis | reverse complement strand
GGGGGGGGGGGAATCCAGTAACTCTGCAAGGTCATTTATACAGTTTGGATGAAAACTTACAAACACTAGTTAAAAAAATAAAAATATCAATCCACTGAGGAGACTACTGCAGAAGATTCAACACAGTAATTCCTGTTTTTTCATGTTGGAAATCTGTATTGTGCAGGATGAAAACTACATGCAGTGACAGTAATTCAAACAAGCACTGCATAATAACAAGGACTTACCAAGCTACACATGAAGAACAAAAGTTGATCCATTTGGACTTTTAACAAATAGATAAAACTATACAGAATATCTGATTTCCCTCAAAGCATGCAGACAACTTCCCATACCAAGACAGCAAAAGAAAAAATTTGAACATCAGAACATTTTCCAAGAGTCCACTTGAACAATCAAATCCAGATTCCTGGAAAAACAAGCCGGCATCTACTAAACATTTAGTTTTTAAGGAGTTCATACACCCTATACATCATACTTCTAAGCTCCCTACAACAAACTTCAAATCTGCAGAAAATTTTAAAAAAATCAAAACCCGTAAATACTATGTGCAACAGGAAGAGAGCTGGAGAGACAGAAGACTTCACACAAAGCCTTGAATTCTTGTAATAGCAAGGAAATTGTTAGCCAAAATCTCCAAATCACTAGATAGTCCCTGCCAATCTGACATGGACAGATTCCAGACAGAAAACCTAGTAAATTTTTAAACCTTGACCAGTTACCAAGGCATATCAGCATGTCATAAGCAGAAACTCCAGTAAACCCCATTCTATACTTGCAGTACTCCAGAGGAAAGACAACCTCTATATGGTCATATAAACTGAGGGAGAAACAATTTGTTTCCTGGCCCCTGAGGGTAACCCAGGGGGAATTCTGAAACATAAAACTAATTCAGTAGAAATATAGGAGAAACATGCACAGTCTACAATTAGCAATATGATGTCCTTTCAGCATTCCTTGGACTAATCAATAAATTGGATGCCCAAGGACTTTACTTGGAAGCTTACATTTTATCTACTTTTCAAGCTCTATTTAGTTCTATTTCTCTCACTATTCTCAACTATTGTGCTAATTAGAAACCTTAAAATTTCCGCTGTAAATTTATTCACGTCCAACACATACCCAAATTAGGATTCACAAACTTAAGTGATGCTGGTGCAACAGGTAAAATACAAACAATCACATAACAAAACAAATAATAAATAGCAAAACATCCATCCTTGAAACAGACTGTATGTATCACTCTGAGAATAGCAGATCTAAATCCAGAAACTTGTCTGCTAGTTTATAGAACTTCTCCCACAATCCTCCCTCATCACAAACTCAGTATCATTAATTCCTTATGCAACTCCTTTCAGGATCCATTGACTTTCAGACTTCATTAACAGGTGGCATCACTTTTTAATTCAAATTCTGCCTGTGAAAAGATTCAAGATTCTCACCTTCACAAGAAAACTTTACTGAAATGTTTCATTGTGCCCTGCAAATTTTCCAGTTTCCAAGCTTCAGATGGGCCCCAGATACCCCTGAGTCCTGAATACATGTTCTAGGCTAGAGAAGCGCCCCCCCCCCCGCCCCCCAAAAAAGGGGGTGGGGGGGGTGGGGCAGAAAAAAGAAAACTAAAGTAGCCAATAAGCTAAATATAAAAGAATTTATCCATAGCAAAGAAAATCTTTTGACAACATTCTGTAGATGTAAATAGCTATTCTTAATCTCTAGCATTCATACGTTTAGTGATATACAGGAGCCAATAATAGTTTTTTATGCTCTTGTACTAATGTTATTCATGCTTTGATCTGTCAGGCAAATTGGTGTTTTTACTAGACCGGAAGCTCAATCAGACTACACTCTTGCTAAGTTTTTAAGAAAACAGACCTGTTTGTCCCAATTCCCCTTATTGTGGGTAATTGTAC
>NW_009223374.1:0-15353 GCF_000690835.1 Fulmarus glacialis | reverse complement strand
GCAGGAAGCAACAGGGTATTTCTCAGGAAGACTCACACTGTCTTGTTTGCCTGACACTAGTCACATGATAATGCTGATGGGCTGCTGGGAGGTAGAGAGGCAGATGGGCTTGATACCAGGCCAGATTGTCTTTCAATTGTATTAATTCAATCATCCCAAATCCAGTCCCAAAAATGCATTCACAAGTGACATAGGCAGCTGATGCAGGTGGGCTTGGGATCAAACTAAGGATCTCTCAAAATACAGTGCAGCCATCACCCCAGTGTTTTAATGTGGCAACATTATGTGGTATATTTACCCAAAATGTTGGGGCACCACACATGAAAATACATTAGAAACATACATAGGCAGAAGCCTTTGTTTATATGGAAAGCAAAACATTTTTAAACACTCATTTCAAACACAAGGGGTATAAAATCAAACACAAAAGTAGCATGCACTCGTGACTTTTCAGTTTATAGCAGCAGCAGGTGTTAGTTCCCTCTTTAGCAGTTCTAGTCTTCATTTGCCAAACACTGATTTGTCAAAGTACAAAGAATAGAGAAACTATGCAAAGCAACAGAGACATTAAGCCCCAAATACAATTACTTTTCTTCCATAATTTCTTATACTTGCTTTCAAATGTCATATAGTCCTATTGTGTATTTATTACAAATGTAAAACAAATGCATATCTTTTTTTATGAAAAAATGAGAGCAGAAAAAGAAAACACTTACTCTAAAGTATATTTCTAAAACTGCAGCAAGTACTTTGACAATATCTTTTAAACAAGTAAATGAGTTTTTCCTTACCTCTCTGAGATGCATGTTTTCCTTCTCCTTCTGATCTAAAATCACTTCTAAATGATTAACCTGAGATTCAGCCTCTGCCATCCTTCGAGTTCTCTCATTGTCATCTTCCATTCCTTTAGATGGCAAACCTTTACTCTGCAACATTTCCAGAAGCTTTTTTATTGATTCATCTCTGGCATTTAGTGTTTGCTTTTGTGTTTCAATCCTAAGCTCCATTTCTTCTAGCGTTTTTCTCAACAGGAAGAGCTCTTTAGCTTGTCTATCATGTTCTGCTTGAAGTCTTCGAAAATTCTCCTCTGTGAGCTCAATAGTAAAATGCTCAGCCCCTCGGTTTCCACTTTCCTGCTGGAGAAGATGGTTAAGGTCTCTCTGGGTTCTAAGCTCATCTTGAAGTGCCTGGATTGTCATTTGCAGATGCTGCAATAAAGAAAAGAAAGGGGGAAAAAAAAAATCAATTTAGGATCTGAATGTAGGATTAGTCTTTGATTAAACTTTTGTTGTACACTGCTACAAAAATTGATTAGAATCAGTGATGAAAGTATATCAAACGACCTTATAAAACAGGAAATGCATGTGACTATTTGTAATGATATCTTTCAAGTGCTTCTAGAAAAAAAAAAGACAACAAACACACACACAAAATAGTGTCAGCTACAGATAAAATAAATAGCAAAGAAAGGCAAACCAACAAACCCAAACACTAGGCAGTGACACATCCATTAGTACAGTCAATATGTACCTATAAAGCTGAAAGACTCAGTATTCCATGTTTTCTAAATTACTTCATAGACTAAAGGTAATTCTGCCCTTCATGGTGCTCAACAGTACTGTTGTTTATAAAGTCAATCAAAGCACTCACTATAATTGAAGGGGGCTTTGGGGAGGCGCTGAGTTGGGGCTGGTTGGTTTTGTTTTTTTCTTTTGGCAGCTAAAGCTATGAACATGTTTAGTAAACAGGATTACTGTATCTCTAACAAGCAAACAAAAAACCACAATAAGCAATACTGAATTTTGAAAAATTAATTGACTGCAAATAGTGGACAAACCTTTGTTCTCCTGGCATCCAAAAACTGAACAGCATGGTCAATGAAAAAATGAAGCAAAATCAACATAAATAAAGGTCAGATGCAAGCAAAGGAGATTCAACAGAAAGAACTGAATTCAACAAAAAGTACCTTCAACAGAAAAAAATAATTTTATTGAATTATACAGAAAGGCAGCAACAACTTCACAGTACTCAAATATATAAATCTAAACTACAGACAGACTTTACTCAATAGATGTGACAAAGAAAAACGTATTAGAAATAATCAATCCCACAGTGTATAATAACATTCCTATTTTATCTTACTGTTCTTTTCCACTTTAAGGTTTTTCAAAACACAGTAGCTTGTCCTAAAATATTTGGACTACATCTGAGTACAGGTGTCTGTCTCTGTTAAAGAGGTAAATCTTGCACTCCTTATTCAACACAAATCAAAATCAAAAAGGATTTTGCCCATGTTAAGGTTGGAACATAGATAATTTTCCTAAATTACTATAGTTTATGATGTTCATTTCAGATTATATTTTTATCTCACGATTTGTTTTTCTTCTTATTTTTTCCCTCTATTCACTGCCTACACAGCATACTGAATTTATAGAAATATGAATTCCTGAATAGTCACACAGTCTGTACCAGAAGACATTTAATTGTAAGAACCAGACTTTTTTGCATTGATGGATATTCTGCAACTCCACATTCTAAAAACAAAACAAAACAACAATGAAAAAAAACAACAAACAAACAACAAAACATCATTTCATTTGATACTACCTTCGTGTTTAGCACAATTACATCTAAAGCTGTCAGTTTGTAACAATAATTTAAACAAAATGAAAAATGCAAAACCTTATGAAAATAACCTTTTGAAATCATGTCTTTTATCAGTTATTTCAAATGGAAAAAAGTATTGCCAGTGGTAGAATTCTGTACAGTTAGACACTTTGAATCTGTTCTATCATTAAACAGCACTGTTTTAATAAATGTCCAGATCTTAATTCTCTTAATATTTGCATCTTATTAGGCTCAGTTAAGAGCATACAAATGTAGGCTACTCATTTACACCCCTGCTTTTATTTAATGGTAATTCTTATCTTTTCTTAATCTCATCCTTCTAATTGTGTAAACTTAAAAGTTCCCAATAAACTTAAAACTCCTCTAGATGTAGCAATTTTCCCACTATAAATCTACCAATATACTGAGGGCTTATGACCTCAAGACTGACAGTTTTAGCACAGAAATTCAGTGCATAGATCCAAATCAAATTTTCAAATAGTACAGAAATTATATTTGATGATTATCATAAATGAGTGAATTAACAAAGACATGGGAAGGCAATGACAAAGAGGGACAGATGCTGCAAAGTAAGCAGAATCAAAACCATGTCTTTTTAAATGCTTTTTCATTATGTTAAGTCATAGGGACATAATTGTTGTAATTACCTTAAACCAGCCGATACAGTAGCTTTGTGATGATACCAAACTAAATGACATCTTGCATTAGAGAATACAGACTTACTGTATTCTCTAACCCTTTGTAGCTTTGTAACACTGAAAGTTGGAGAATAGATGCTTGAAATTACTGAATTTAAAATAATTCAGTTTTTACTAAAGAGATTGCAAGTTTCCTTTCTACAAGAAAATATTCTTTTTCTTCACTAGCATTAGAGCAGAGATATGGATGAAATCCTGGTTTAAATGTATTAAAAAGAAAAGAAAAAAGAAAACCAGAAACCACCTTCACACTACATTACATTCTTCAATATATGACTATTGAGATGGAAAAGGCAAGGAAGCAGGTAAAAGTAACATTTCACTTTTTAAAAAAAGTGAATTCTCAAAATTGTCAAAAAATATGACAGACCGCTCAAAGAATACATTGGAATATCTCCATTCTCATCTTTGAGAACATTTTAGCTTAGCTGATAATGTTGCAAGCTACTTTAAAATTACACTAAATAGTTTGTTTCAGTGGCATGACCGGTAAGGGATTTTTTTTTTTTTAAGTATTTAAGAACTCATAATACAAGTTTCTATCTTGAAGCTTAAGGAACAGGTTTTTTTCTGTTCAGGTTTTGTTGTTGTTACTGGTTGGGGGCAAGGAGAGTGGGTGGGGTGGCCTCCTTTCTGTCAAAAGACTCACAGCTTCCTTTACAAAAACACATTTTTATTCAAAGGCTGCAAAGGAAACCATGAGAATGCTGCAAATGTGACAAAAATTAAAAAGACCCCAATCAAATAAAAAAAAAAATTATATAAAAATTTTCATTTAATCTTATAATTTAGGGAAACAGCTTCATTTTTTATGACTTTGGACTTGGAATCATAACTGACCTATCTGATACATCTTTACTTGTTTTTCCTGTTATGGAAGGAAGCCTTGGTTAGAGCTTATTGAAAATTTTCAGATGGGTAATTATGGAAAAATAGATTTGTATCCACTTAAACTATTCATA
The DNA here is from genome assembly GCF_000690835.1 of Fulmarus glacialis. Lineage (NCBI taxonomy): Eukaryota > Metazoa > Chordata > Aves > Procellariiformes > Procellariidae > Fulmarus > Fulmarus glacialis. The sequence goes on along the minus strand of NW_009223374.1, from coordinate 11,065 downwards.
AATTTGCATCAAGGTTGGCAAACAGCGCCTCTCAAAAGTTCAATTCAAGAAATATTTTCTTTTTTGTTTTTCAAATTAGAAGTTTAGTCTTTTAAACTTTTTCATGTTGTTTTTAATTTTAAATTGTCTTCTTTTTTTAATGGAGTTAGAATTTTTCCTTAGTGAAATGCTTCCTTTTGATCAAACAAAATTTCATTCAACATTATACCCAGAAATTTCCCTTTTAATTAATTTATTTTCAAGTTGATGTCATCCGCTATCAGCCAGAGTTTCAGTCCCAGGGCACTTATTTGAAGAATGAAGCTCATATCTATACATTCTTCAAAAGAATGACTGGTTGAAATAACACGCATATAAAATTTACTTTGCATAAGCACAGTAAACTAGATCCTCTGCATTCCAAAATTATTTCACTACTAAGCAACAGCAATATTCAGCAACTACCAGTAGTCTAGAAATAGCCAAAAGAAAAGAATTGTTTTCTCCAATAATGAATTTCTCTGAATAATGATTTAAGATACGTCCTCCTAATGTTAGACAATATTTCTTACTTGATGCTAAAAAACTATTTACAAATAAATGTTTTCCCAAGGTCAAGCAGCCTCTGTACACCAAATGCCTATATGTCTATAAGACTTTAGCTAAGCAAAGGGAAACTAATTTCTGAAATATTTAAGATGTTGTAAGACAAAAATAAAAGCAAACTTAACATACAGGTTGGTAACATACAACCCTTCTGAATGCAAGCTGTAAAACTGTTGGATCAACACACAAATAATTAGAAATCAGAACTCAAACAGCAATTCTCGTTAAGATAAACCAGACAGCTTCCTTTTCTGTCCCACAACAACCTATGTATGTGGTTCTTAGGTTCTATGAATAACCATGTTTGTCACTAAGCACAACAGTAGTTGTGGCTGCTTCTCAGTAATTATGTTAAAACTAACAGCCTCAACTGTGGCAGACTACTGCTTCTTTGACATAAGAGAATCCATTTTTGTATACCTTCAAGACATAGAACTCTCTTTGAACATGATGGACCAGATATAGACTTGTGCTAGCACAGATTTTTGTATCTGCAGCTAAGAGAAGGAAAGAACAAATGTTGTGAGGGTAGAAAGAAATTGTATAATTAATTGCAGTGGGGGAGGAATGTAGGAGTATTGTGAATATCTGTCACACTGCTGTCATTACATAGACATAGAACTTCATGGGATTAAAAAAAACATGCAAGATCTATCATATTTTTCATAATTTCTATTAAAAACAGACCAGTTGACCAGAAATATTTCCATGGCAATTTCTTGGTAATAGATAAGTAGTTCTCTCAGAACTTTTTCATTCCTTCTCTATAGCCTGACTCCAGGAGGCAATCCATGGAACTGCACAGGAAGTCCCATTAATCTTTCTCTGAATTAAGCATAGTGCAGGTTTTCAAAATTTGCCCATAAATTGAAACGAAACTATGAAAGCAAGATGAATTAATGGCCCTTCCCAGATTCCAATTCACGTTGTACACAAGGAAGTTCCTCTAATCTGTGCCAACTGGCTATTCCCAAAGGAACTGCCTGCAGAGAACTGTCCTGCCACAGTATGCCTTGGGCCAGAGCACATAAGCATTTTCAGAGCATCCCAAAGCCTTAGATATATGGTGAACAGTGGAGGAAAAGGAAATCACAAGGAGACTCACTGATTTAAAATTGTTAGTCCACCTACAGAAGTATACAGCTTCTTGTACTTTGCACCATCACCCTGGCACCAAAAGCAAAGAACATGTTGAAGAATCCAGTCTACTGTCATGTAAAAAATTGCCTGCTACTAACATGGAAGGAAGTGACAAACCTTGTTTAAGGTCAAGAAAGAAAGAAATTATAGCTGGGGCTGTCTTGACTGGGAAAGCCAACCTGAAGGATTTGGTGGCAGAAAGTGGTCTTATGCTATCATCAGGTGATGGATTTTGAAATATACATCCACCCATATACAATTTGCTAGTAGTTTTCTGTAATGTAGTGACAATCTAACAAGCTAATTCCTCAGACAGGAATCACTCAAATTTGGGCACCAGAGCTCCTGAAGGATTCTGAGTATGTTCTTTGATAGTTTCTGCTCTAAATAATTCAGTACAGCACTATGACTAAAGGGGGTGATGGCAAGATCATCCAGTAGGTTTTAAACAACTATTTCTGTAGCCATCCAAGATGATTTGTTATTTTGGTGCTCTATCCAAAAAGAGCTATAGCTACTTTATTGGACGTGAGTGTTTTTTCCCCACCTAATGCCTCAATCCTCCCTCTCACCCCCCACTGTCTTTTTATTGACTTCCAGCTCATATCTGGCTTTACAACAATTGAGAAATAATGACTGACTACTGTAATAACAGCCTCTGTCCTCTCAATGCCAGAACTTCCATATAACGTGACAGTCAAACAATCCGACAAAGTGAAAACCAACTGACAGCAAAACCCTGCAAGTTTAGAAGGAATAATCAGAATCCAGGAAAGAGAGCAGGTCCAGGCAACAGACATCCACACACTGCAGAATGGGATGTGAGGTAAGGCTGAATGCTTTACCTTACACTAGGCAGCTGGCAGTATGGGGATACATAGCACATCAGGATGGATTCATGGAAGACCTCCAGAAAAGCTGGAAATCAAACCAAACTGAAGATTTCAATATACTCTTCCTTTTTTCCCTTTTAATAATGCATATAAAAGTGAAAAATAATTTTGGCAGTCATTTATGATCTGCTACAGCCTTTGAAGAGGCATAGTCTAACACAGTATTTTTCTGAGTTTATTCTTCAAACTATGGATAATTGTTTTAAGCTGTCTCTGCAGCTAACTTCTTGACAGTATGGGATAGCTAAATAAGCAGCCTTGCATGATCTCTACAGTGCATGCAATGAAAGGAATAAAATGTGCTAACTAAAATGTCCTGTGTCTTGGGACATAAATATAGAATTGACAGGGCTGGATCAGTTGATACAGTCTAGTCTCTTGACAGTGGCAAATATATGATGATACAGAATACTGTGGAAAAAAAATCCTATTGTGTAACTGTACACAGTAGAAAGCTACAACTATAACTGAATACATCTGAACAAGTGTAACAGGAAATTATACTATCAACTACACCCATTTTCTAAAATCAAGCTTCATTATTTATTCTACAATCTGCCACTACTCCATTTTCATTCTTCACTGTATGAAGCTCTGTCACTGAAAGGTGACAAACTACTTAAAGCTTTCTTATGAACTGCATCTAAACCAATTTGTATGTTAACTTTAGTTATACTGCTGAAACAAGTATGAGCATTAGACTTGCAAATATTTATAACTAAACATTGTTAAGGACAAACATGCAAATCTTTATTTTCTTCTGTAAGAGAAAATCAAAAAGGGAGTTGTAGATATTTTCTTCATCAGCATAAATTAAGAAATGGATTCTCCCATGCATTTGCTCATCTGTCTAATGTAATTTAAAATTCTGGCATCCAAACAACACCACTGAGGATCAGTTGACAAGAATTTTGCTTGAATAAGACAGGACTGACAGAAAGAGATTAAAGGAGAAGACATGTAATTTGTGAGGAATCACAAGAGATTCAGACCGCACACACAATGCATTTTCAGCATTAAAAATTCTGGAGGTGCAACAGACGTGAGAAAACTTCTGCATAACACCATTTGCTGGTAGAACCATGTATTTGAAAAGAGAGAATTCTTGTTTACTGACTTTCCTTAATTTTTTTTTTTCTTATGTTTTTAAATTTGGTGCCTTGCCAAATTCTACAAAGCTTGCCCTTAATACCATGCTTTGCAAGTTAAATAATGTCATGTACGTTTAAATCTGAATTTTTAATACAGACATTATATTTAATCTGAATTATCAGACTTCATTACTATTCAGTCAGCCTCTCTGCATCATCTTGCACAAGTATTTTGGTGAAAAACAAGTAAGAGTGGAAAGAAAGTATTGCCTAAAAACTTGAGGTCATTGTATAAAAATGCATCTCCATTTATAACTGAGGAGTAACTGTAGGCTAAAACGTTTTAGTATCGCAAGTTTCATAGTAGTTTTGCACCTAATTCTTAAGACATAATCTGTAAATATATTTCTTTCCCGATTCTCTGGTTTGCTATGGGCTGAGAGATGTTGTTTTTCATTTATTTCGTTTGCTTTGCCATTTGCCCTAAGTAGGTCTGCTATCACAGATACAGTTTGTCATTCTGTCAAATAATATTTCTTCATAATAGATATTTACAGAACCACAAATCCATCTCTAAAGCACTGAAGTTCATTTGTTAATTTGGAGTATTTTGGGGTAGAAAAAACTAACTATATGTCTGAAATATCTCGCCCTATAATCCCTTCCTTCTTTCTTCCACTACATTTCTCCAGCATAGCCAATGCTTTCTGTGGTGTGTGATCTCATTTTAGGTCTTTCAAATTCACTTTGCATCTAAAATGCAATACTTCCTTCTTTTTTTTCTGAAGAAAGTTAGCTGAATACTATTTGTTGAATTATTTATTCAGTGAAGGATTTCTGATATTTATCAACCAGCTTTAACCATCAGAACACAGTCTTATCTCTGTGGAGACACAGTACATTTTGCCTCAGTTCACACTTACCAATAGGAATTCAGTTATGGTGTACCTTGTATAAAGTAGTATCTCAAAAGCAAAAGTTCAGTACAACCTGCTTCATCAATTCCTTTAACTTAGAAAATTTGAAATTAATCTATGTTTTCTCCCATTGATAAAAATACTCATGGGTGAAATCTTATAGCCTGTAATCATAAGAACCGGAAGGCTAAGAGGAAGGGACTTTTAGTCATGTAAGTAGTCAAACAAAGCCTTGAGAGGAGTAATTTGCAAAGATTCACAAAAATGCCCACATCAAGTTCTTTAGTTACTAAGAAAAAGCTTTATTAAAACATGTAAGTCATAAGTATCAGCAAAATGCAAGGTTTGGTGATCATTACTGGTACTATTACGACTTTTAAACAGTCCAATTATGCTGTTATGACAAGATTGTGGCCTCCTTTTTTCCCGTTCCCTTTGGAAAAATGCCGCTACAGTGTTTTTAGGGCTGAGTAATGCCAGAATCACTAAATAGTATTTTAGTTGACTGAAAATCACCTATAACACAGATTTTGACCAATCTGAACACATCTGGAAAAATCTGTTTCAAGATTACTTATTACAACTTACCAGGAGGAAAAATCAAAATACATTTTAACAAGGCCTGGAAATCAATGTTAGCTTAAGAATAGCAGATTTTTTTTTCCCCAAAAAAATTCTGTCTGTAACATTAGCTACCCAGATAAGAACAATGCAAGTTTTAGAAGTCCTGGACACTCAAAGATAAATCTTAGGCTTTCACATTTAAAAATTATTCTCATCAGATAAAGTAACTATATACAGTGAGAAATCCTCCATCCTCTAATGCACTGCAATTTCTCTGATACTCTTTTCTTGCCAGGATAAACCACTTCCACTCTTTTTGGGGATTGAAGCACTTAAGGTTCTTTAAGGAAGCTTTTAGACCATTTGGGACCATAAAACTTTGCCCTCCCCACATGGCCTAGCTCACGTGGCCTAGCTCTACATAACCAATCCTTTCAATTTGTATTCTGACTGCCCATGGTTTACCAAAGATGAGCAGAATCTCAATCCTACAGTTAATCCGAGGAGTAACTGCAGTCACAGAACAGAATCCCCAGAGCTTCACATCATCACAGCAGAAGTCTAGGAAAGTGTAAAAGCACTCAAGTCATTTTCCAAAGAATAAAGAAAATTCCACCGTCACCACCCCCAACAACCCCACCCTCAAACCCCACTGTTAATGAAGAGATAAAAGATGAAAAGAAAAACAAAAAGCAGAACAACACATCATTCCTAGCTCTTTTCTGCTCACAAAAAAAGTTATCTCCTCAGCCTTTTATCTAAAGGGAACAGTAAGTTTGCAATTTTGCTCATGCACTGCCTGGTACTTCTGGAAGCCCTTGTTTTTGGGATTGCCTTCTCTGCTGTTAAAACTTTCCTATCAAAAAAAATTTAACTCAACATCATAAATATACCTCTGAAGTAATAATCGTTTGCTTTCAGAAGGTAACAATTTGCAGTAAATTATCAAGTATTTTCAATGTGTTCTATTGGAAAAGATACTTGCAGACACACACAAAGCTCTTAAAACTTTGTGGAAAAAAAACTTTCTTAAAACTCAAGGAGCAAAGTGTTGTTCATTAACAAAAGGTGTATTTAGAACTGATTGAAATTTTGTTTCCATCTTATTTTAACCAAAAAAATGGAGGAAATTCAGAAAAATATCATTTCCTCCCTGATTTCTAACAAGCTCAAGTTTTCATGAACAAAGCAGATTTTATTTTCCAGCATAGTGATGTTTAATGTCAAGCCTTTTATCAAATAGCATTATCCTCCTCTTTTCTTATGGTTATAATTGGTGGGTTATTATTTATTTAATGCCCAGAACATCAAAAGTGCCATACCCATAGTAGGTTACTAAATCACATGGAATTCAGCCAACACACTAAATTTTAACACACCTTTTATTATGAAAAGTGCATATGGGTTCATTAATTATTATAAGCAGTCAGCACCTCTGCTTTACGTCTTGTTTAAGAGTCAAAAGAAAGCTTTTTTTTTCCTACCAGCAGATCAAATGTGGCCTTAATGCTTTTAATTATGTCTGGTCTATTTCATGTGTCTCATTCACCAAAGTCACTACTAATATTATTCTTATTATCCTTTAAAGTAAGTTATTTCTAGTGTTTCAATTCTAACATTTTCACTTAAAACAAGCAGTATACTTTCATGGTATTTTACCACTTTGCAGTGTTAAGCATTAATCAGCTCTCATCTGCATGCCTTTGAATAAACCCAGTGCATGCAGTCTTTGTCGGAAAGGCCTTCACCTGTTGCTTAAATAGAAAATTTTTTTTAGGTCAATCACTTGGTTTTGACACATGCAAATACTAAATATTTTAGATTGCCAACTATTACAACTGCTTCCATTAAATCATTCCCTAAAGGAAAATGTTGATTAACTTCCAACAAATTATTTGAGAAAAATTATACAAGTCTTAGAAAACATTTTTTTTTTTGCAATATATAAACTGTACATTAAAGATGCAAAAAGATAATACTACATTACTGTTCCACCACAAAAATGTCAAAGGAAGATATTTAGAAAATGAATGACAATACAGAATATTGTGGAATTAACATCATGTATAATTGAACACATTGCTAGGAAATAACAGATTCAGCTCTATGACAGAATTCCTATTTAAGGCTTCTGAAATGCTAACAGCCAAATAATTGAGAGCAAACATTCACAGAATTTTCAAGGATACTGGTATTCAAATATTGCTGGCTATCTTTTTTATAAACAAAAATGAAAAAATATTTACATAGAATGATATAACATCTTTCATGGTTGTCATTAAAAATTTTAATTCCTCAGAGCCTTAAACCCAAGGTTTATTTCTTTCCTATGAGCAGCACTCTTTTAGTTCTTCAGTTGTCCCTGATGCTAGGGCCCAAGTTTTAAACAGTATTACGTCCTGAACATACTGGGATTTTGAATACCTCTGCAACAGCACAGAACAGGGGATGATCTGAACCATTTCAACTGTACCCTCCAATAAGGGCAGGAAGACCACCAGCCTTCACCTATGGATGACAGCGGTACTGCAAAAACAATACTTCTGACTGACTAACATTTAAGAAAAGCCATAAAACTTAATACTTCACAGAGTTTCCAGAAGCATTTCCTACACTAAATATTGTACATACCGAAATTATAGTAATTCATACTGCCAATATAGGATAGCTGCCATGAATAAGGAAGAAATTTTTTACAATGAGGGTGGTGAAACACTGGCACAGGTTGCCCAGAAAGGTGGTAGATGCCCCATCCCTGGAAACATTCAAGGTCAGGTTGGACACGGCTCTAAGCAACCTGATCCAGTTGAAGATATCCCTGCCCATGGCAGGGGGATTGGACTAGATGACCTTTAAAGGCCCCTTCCAACCCAAGCTATTCTATGATTCTATGAAATGCTATAAATGCTATTAACTGCACTATATCAGTTTACTACTGCTTACTCAGAAAAGATTAGCAATAAAGAGATGGACTCCTCCGGGCACTGGAAATTATACTGTGTAAGAAGGGGATATGAAGAGATTCTTCCCTGATGTCAGTCTTGTCAAACCAATGAGCAAAGAAGCAGAGGTACAAATTTAACTTTCAATAAGAAAGGCTACGGACCATTCCCCAATCTTCAAACTTGCCAACATGTAACTAAAGTGTCTGAAAAATGATTAAAATATTATTTGTCAGTTTCACCGTAACTACAAGTTTTAAATTTTTTTTATTCCAAAAAATCAGTTACAAATTTATGTTATCAATACAGAAATTAATTAACCAAATGTTGGGAGAGGGCAAGGGTGTGTTTTGGTTTTGAGAGGTTGTTTTGGGTTTTTTAAAAGAAAAAAATGCAGAGCTCCCCTCACAGTGAAATCACATACTATGTCCTCAATGGACCAGCAGCAGATTGAACACTGCCTTGTCAGATTCCAGCATAGATTACTGATCTACTGGAGTACAATTTTCTTTCTCAGAAAAGCTTTAGGGACTCCATAATTGTTTTTTTAAACAGTTGTAGAATGCCATAGGATCAACATTCTTCAATGATATTTTGGGGCTTGAGAAGAAATTACATTTAGCAATGATCACAGTGGGCCCAGAAATGAAAGCTAAAAGCATATACTGGGAATATTTATTTAAAAAGCAAGATTGTATGTGAATTAAGATTTGCATTTGTCATAGGGAGCTGAGCCCTATTCCTGCTTCTGTGGTCATGTACAACTGAAATGCACCTGTTTGAAAATCTGGAAAATTGTAATTGCCTTCTTCCTGGTATATCCATGAGATTATATTTGGTAACACCAGTTCAGTATAAACCCTCATGCAAACTTCAGTTAATGAAGAACAGGAAGTTAAGAATTGCCTGCTGTGCTGGTTTTGGCTGGGGTAGAGTTAATTTTCTTCATAGTAGCTAGTATGGGGCTGTGTTTTGGATTTGTGCTGGAAACAGTGTTGATAACACAGGGATGTTTTCATTACTGCTGAGCAGTGCTTACACAGAGTCAAGGCCTTTTCTGCTTCTCACCCCACCCCACCAGTGAGCAGGCTGGGGGTGCACAAGAAGCTGGGAGGTGACACAGCTGGGACAGCTGACCCCAACTGACCAAAGGGATATTCCACACCATATGACGTCATGCACGGCATATAAAGCTGGGGGAAGAAGAAGGACAAAGGGGGGGGACGTTCGGAGTGATGGCGTTTTGTCTTCCCAAGTAACCGTTACACATGATGGAGCCCTGCTTTCCTGGAGATGGCTGAACACCTGCCTGCTGATGGGAAGGTGTGAATGAATTCCTTGTTTTGCTTTGCTTGCGTATGCGGCTTTTGCTTTCCCTATTAAACTGTCTTTACCTCAACCCACGAGTTTTCTCACTTTTACTCTTACAATTCTCTCCCCCATCCCACCAGGGGGGAGTGAGCAAGTGGCTGTGTGGGGCTTAGTTGCCAGCTGGGGTTAAACCATGACACCAGCTTTATAAAAGCCTGATAAGCCAAAAAATATTTGGCAAGTAACTTCCTCTCTCTTTTTGGACAGTAGAACATATCATCCATCTTGCCGATTCAGTCAAAATTGGCATAGCAAAAATCTTGGATGCTAAAAAGGCTTATTACTTTCTTATTTCTCAGAAACTGAGGTCTAGCTACATTAAAGTAATTCTTTTTCAGGCACTGAATCAAGAAATTACTTACAAAAGGAGAGCATTGAGAGTAAACAAGGTCACATTTCAAACACTGAAAAACCTGTGGTATTTGATCTTCAGTCCCTCCCTTTATCTGCTTCATCTTTTGCTACAAAGTTGAGGGGCTTCTGGCAGAAAGCTCACTATTACCTTAAAAAAAAAAAAAACAAAAAAAAACCAATCCTTTTCCTAGATAAAGATCATGTGAACTGGGGTCCCTTTTCCTGTTTTGCAGTCTGCCTCCAAAGAAAGAAACATCCCACTTCTTTCATTTAAAAAAATAAAATAAAATCTGAGGACAGGAATTTCTGTGGACATAGTACAGGTTCTGCTGAAGCTATCAAAGGAAAATGCACATAAAGGAAAACTATATAGGTGTCCAAATAGTGTTTCCAATAATAAGGTCATAACAGACTGAAATAGAGATGGTTGTAAGATGACAGTAAGTAGCAATGGATAAAATACTGAATGATGTGAATTACATTAGAAATATTAAAACGATTATTTCCATAATATACAGCATGTATTCATTTCTCAGGTGACCTTAATATGCCACATACTGTAAAAGCTAACATTTTGCATATCATATCCAAGAAACAATATGGAGAAATGTAACAGCCTGATCTAGTTTGTCAATTTCTCAGAAAGAGATTACAGTGATTATTTTACACTATATTGAAAGACACATAATAGGAAAGATAGAAGACTAGACAAAACCTCAGCACTGTATTGCAAACATACATGTTTAATTTACATGTGAAATGGGTGCTTGATGTTTCTATACAGGAAATCTTCATTGACATAAGAGACAAATGCATAGCATCACTGAAAGCTGCAGGAGTGGTGCATCTTAGCATTTTGTATTACCTTCTTATCCTCTTCACCTTTTGATTTTGAAACTTTCTAACTATGTTCTTTTAATGCAGCCACTAGAAAAATCATATGAATATAAGTTATTCATATGACAATTTCAAGCACAGCTTTTAGAAAGCCAGAAATAAAAAAGTGATAATCAAGTTCCAATTTCAACCTCTCCCTGCTATATTATAATCAGGCAAAATACATAAAAGAGCACTCTTCAGCTTCAATTTTTTTTTGCTACTAGGAATAGTACTGCGAGTTGATTAACCATAATACACAATCATTTCCCATTGAAACAATTTGAAAAGGCGCTTTAGAACTATGTGTTCTGCTACAGTTAAGGGGGGGG
>NW_009223373.1:30023-48203 GCF_000690835.1 Fulmarus glacialis | reverse complement strand
CCGTGGGTGCGGGGCGGGGGACGGAGCCTGCGGGCACCAACGTGGGGAACAAAAATACCCGGCTGCAGCCGTGGGAGCTCTGAATGGCTTGCATGGGCATGTACGCGGCTAATGTTTCTTAGATGAGCTCTGTCTGGTTCCGCAGGAGTTAAAAAGGAATACAGAATCAATACGACGCTGAATAATTGCAGTGACATAAATAATTGTAATACTTATTTTAAAAAACATTTCTTCAAATACATTTTGATATTCTACAGATCAGGTGTTAATAAGTTGTGTTTCTGGAGTGACCCTTACTTCAGAGCTCATGTATACCCCCTGTAAATGAGCTCTCTCAAATTCCCTGGCATTCTTCTGCACAGTGTGAGTAATTCTGTAAAGTCTTTAAAGTGCCTATTTCATGTTTCCCTGCCTAGTTATTCCTAATGAAGTGCATGAATTCATAATGCATATTGAGATAACATTAAGATTTGTAGCCTAAAGCAGGAAAAAGTAGAATGGCAAATACTTGGCCTTTGCTGATAACTTGATTGGTTGTAAAGGGAAGGTCAAAATTCATATGCTTTACAATGAATTTCTAGCAACTGTCAGCTGCTTCCCAAGACCTCATGTCACTCTACTTATATGTGATTTTTATATTTAACTTCTACATTAAAGAATTTATGAGAGTTCTAAATCTCCCTTTGTTAACCACAGATGAAGATGCGCTGTCTCACAGCCCTTCAATCCTTATATATCAGTCCATGCTTTTCAAAAGTTGCATAGATAGTTATGTATTAGCCTAAACATGCCTATTCACTTTCTTCGATCTGATGACAACCTTTTTTGGAGGCTGGACTGAAACTAAGAAATGCTTTGTTTTAAGAGGTGTTCTAACATACACCTTGATCCCACTTTTATAGATGGTTTTAAAATGTACTTTTTTTTTTTAACAAGGAAAGCAATAATGCCACTTTGTAGATATTAATCAAAGCTGTTGAAACTGTTTTCAGAAATTGCTTGGGTGTCTGGAAAGCTGTCTTATTAGAAGGCAAGGATGATGAATAACCGCTGTCCTGAATATCTACTTTTGTGCCATAGTACTTTTCATTCGCAGATCTCAGAATGCTTTCTTTTCAGCGACTCAGGCACTTTCATGATCCGTCTCTTTTATAGACAGTTGTGTCAGATGAGTGACTTCTTGTTAATGACTGGAAGAGCTAGTAGGAAATCCCCCCTCATGATACTCTAGAATTTAGGAAGACAAATTTATCTCCTTTGAAATGAAAATGCATCTTACCATTGTCCTTAATGGGACATTTCTTCTTTGAATGTGTTCACATATAGTAAATTCGTTTCTTTTCAATGAGCAGAGGGAGGAGTTAGCTGCTTGCTCATTGACATAGTTAGAAACCTTTATTGGAGGTCATTGGATTAGGTTGTTCCTATGTGCGTAGGGTTGTTTTTCAGCCTGAAGTATTGTATGACAAACCCTGGGCCAGAAAAATGACTTTGGGATGCAGGTTAACCAAGTGAGTCAGTCTTCACCGTGGTGTTTGATTGTTTGTTTTCAAGAGAGCATTCCCAGCCATGGATGTCCAAACCAGTACTCTTTGGTATTGTACTGTAATGTGTTTCTAAATATTTTGGTGAAGTGATATATGGCAAGACTATATCAGGTATGCCTATAAAATACATATGAGTTGGAATAGGTTGGCACATCTACCTAGCACAGCTAGTTTCTGTACAGAGTTACTGGGCAGGCACCTGGAGGCTGTGTGGCTGCAGGAGCATGGTGCTGATGCTCTCAGCTGTGTTCATCAGCCTAAGGACAAACCAGCTGCAGCTCTTCAGGTCCCAGCACTAGTTCATTTAGGGTTATCTCAGAGCTGACTTGTGAGCAGTAGGTATTCCCCTTACCCTAACTAGAGAAATGTGGAAGAATTCAGCACAGCTCTTGGGCCTTAAATGCACTGCCCTTCTTTTCTTGTTTGCCCAGTTATCTTCATATATGGGTCAATACGTTGCAGTGCGGTACACAGCTGTGTGTCTCTAAATGGAGGGTTGTTCAGAGAGCTCCTCTGCAATTACTGCAGGTGAAAGCAGGCACCTGGGATAAATGTAAAGCAGCGGATGTGCTGCCCTTGTCCAGGGCAGCAGGACAGGGTTTGTTTTCTGCAGGGAACATGTCAAAAGTCACTTTGATGTTGAGATTTTGCCTTAAATTAGGGCAAAAAAAGAATATGATCATCTTTATGTGAGCAACAGGAACAGGACTGTAGTCTCCCATTCCCCTGTCTAGCTTCCATATCTCTTCCACTTCAGTAGCATGCTGAAGCATAATCTCATTTGCCTTTTGTACATATTTTTTAATATTTTTTGCTTAAGAGCTTCGGTCATCAATATTTGCATTCAAACAGTCAGTACTTTAGCTGATCATTCTATTGATCTTCTCCAAAAGATATTTTACCAGTGAAAGCTGATTGAATTTAACTGAAGTGGCAGAAGATTTTGAAAGATGTAATGAGGCCTCAGCCTTTTTTCTCCCCCTCAGGTTTTATTTGCTAAAATCCTAACAGCTTGAGCATAAGTGAAAGAAAGCAAGATGGATAGGAAAAGGCAATCTAATGTTGTAGAATTAGTTTGAATTTCCTTCGTATAGCATATGTGGGCCATCTTGGCATTTTGCTGTGTACGTTTAGAGGATGGAATACTCAAATAAGCTGAGCTTTTTCCCCTTCACATTGATCCAGTAGGGTTCCACATAACCTATCACCTGGCCAAAAGCTCATTACTGTGTGAGTGAGTCAGCTGATATAAGCAGTTCTTCTGCTGAACATGCTGATCCTGTGAAGCTACAAGTGATTTTAAATCTTTTTTTGTTTTAGCCAGAGATATAAGGAAGCATGTATCACTTCTGCGGGATCATGCATTTCTTGGGGTTCACACAAATCAGTTTACAAATGAAAGTGTAAGGGCAAGTATAGCCTTCGCTTCCTTGCTGAATCAGTAACAGTACCTGTTCGCGTCAAGGGAGGAGGAGAGGAACAACAACAAATACTGTTCAAAGAGCACAAAGAAAAGGGGGAATCTTAGTAGTGGTACTGTGAGGTATGAACACAGAGTTAAGCTGGAACAGCAAGGGGACAAGTAAACTGTCCCCAAAATAGACCTGGCCTAGCTTGTGCCTGGCTCTGGCCACATCTGTCGTTTGTTGTATCTGGCCTCAGGGCAGCCCTCAGGAGGAGGGTGGTTGGAGCATGTAGGGACCTGTGTGCCTGGGCACATCTGGCATTGTAGTAGGCATCTGGCATGTGTAGTTAGGCTCCTGCACAGTGAGGCTTGTCTGGCAGCTCTGTACGCAGGAGGTTGGCTCTGAGGGCAGACAGGCCTACAGCTGTTCTGGAGTTGGCCTTGTGCAGTCACAGGCCTACAGCTGTTCTGGAGTTGGCCTTGTGCAGTCAGTCTCAGATCTGTTCCTGTTGTGCTTCCAGAGCTATGCGCATCCCATCTTTGGGACTCCCGCGAGCTGAGTAACTTGAAAGCAATGGGGAGCCAGCACTTTGTCTAAGCATAAAAGGTCATGTAACTGACTTTTAAAGGGCTTCCCAGTGCGTCTCTCATAAGAATCAAACAATGCTTGAGGATACGTCAGTTTTCACAGCGTTTTGAGGTAGATACTATATTGCTTACAGACAGACTGTTCTGATTACTTCTGTAGGGAATAATGTACATTTTAGCTACCCTTCCGCCACGAAGTTTCAGTGGAAAACTGCATAGATGATTGACAAACTTGTGCCACTGGAAATTTCTGAGAGCTTGCCAGGTATGCTGTACAGGGCAATGGCATTATACAGTCTTGCAGCTTCATGTGGTGGTTGCTAAAAATGAAACCTGACTATTCAATTAAAATTATATTAAATGGTATTAAAAGGCAAATGCTTGTCCTAAGCAAAAGTGCAGCTAGGGGTCTCTGCCTATATGTAGGAGGCAGCAAAATGGCAGGCTAAAATGTGTATCGGAACTCATTTGTCACTCTCAGAAGTTTGTCTGGTAGTATACTGGAAGGATTTTCTGATTCCAGATAGGTAAAAGACAGGCTTTATGTTTCTATGGCATGTACGCTTAGGCTTACTCCTGCTAACACCTTTCCTTTGTGTGGCTCTGCATTATGCATCTACCAGCACATAAATGATTGTCGCAGGTATGTTGTTCATTGGCTTCTCTGGGATTTAAGGTGCTCCTTCATGGGTTGCCTGGCAAGGAAGGACAGGGTATGGCTGTCTAGTTAGCTTTGCTACTACCCTCTGTTGCTACTTTGCCTAGGAGTGTTTTACCAGAAAGTGTCATTTAATGTGAGGCAAAAAGCTCAGATTTTAGCGCTCTGTTAGTGGTGTAAGCTCTTTCTTTCTGCAGGTCTCCATATCTTTCCCACTGCAGGGGACTTACGTTCATTACAATCACAGCGTATCCATCTTTGGCTAGAGGTAGTGACACTTCTTCTCAGAAAATTTTCTTCAGAAAAACAGTTTGGCTGATCAAAGTGCAGTATTACTAATTTGGACCCTTTTCAGCAGTGAAACACGGTGTAAAACAATGGTGTGCATTTGTGTAAGAGTGAGGAACCCAGCACCAAAGTCATTTGCATGGATCCGTGGCACAGCGGGAACAGCACCTCAGTTTCCTAATCTGGAGGTCAGTGGGGGTTTAAGAGAGGCAGTCTCCTCTGCTAATGTCTGTTCCATAATAGCATCTGTGTTTTCCAGATTGAAATTAAAATGAATTGTTGAAAAGTGCCTGCAGTAGAGAATGTGATAAGTACCCAAGAGTGAACAGAGAAGCCATGTAAATCTCCTGGATTGGTTTAGTCCCCAGTGGCTGAGATTTTTTAGATCAAAGAAACAGAAAAATATAGAAGTAGGAACATGACAGCTCCCCAAATGTAACTGCTCCAGGTTTCTCTTTTTGCAGGGGAGCTGACTCACAATGGAGGGAATGTGTTTTTTCCTTTCATTCTTTCTGTATTTTTGGATCTGAAGATTGTTAGTTTCTCTTTGAAGAGTTTATTTTATAGCTTCATGATGAGCTGCAGGTGGCTTGTGGAATCAGGGTGACGATATATCATTCATTATGACACCTTTTGCTGACTAAGAGTGTCTTTTAAAAATGAATTGGTTGATTAATGCGCATTTTTATTAACATTATTAATTCTCAGCCTAGTTTGTACATGGAACTGACCTGGAAGAAACTTGCTCAAAAAAGCATCAAAAATTCCCTAGTAGCATAAAGTGAAGTAGCAGCCTTCTCTCTGCTGCGTGCAATCAGTGCAAAGGAACTGTAAAACAGCAGAACCGGGTATTTCTCATTCTAAAATTAACAGTGTAGTTTTTAATGAACAAGGTAGGTGAGGAATAAACGTTTTATGTGTTATGTATGATCTAGCTCATAATAACCACAGGAGAAGTTATCCCTTTTACTGATACAGTATGCATACGGGAAAGTGCTGAAACAGTAAGAGACATGCCTGTCGTAACTGACCAACTCTGGCAAAATGCTTGGTACTTTCCTTTCTCACAGAAGTCCATGGGAGTTGAAGGCATGCTGCACTTTGCAGTAGGCACTTAGCACATCTATTGTAATCCATTTTTAATGTGACTTTCACTTTGAAGCTGCATAGGAAAACCAGATACAGCAATGGGATATTATTGCTAATGTTTCTAGATGCAGTGAGGTCAGAAAGTACAAAGTCTTATAGCAACTACCTCTTTTGACTCTAGATAGAAAGCTATAGAAGTTAGCAAGACAAACAAAGTTGTTTCACAATTTTCAGCATGTTAATGTAGTTTGAAACACTCACATTTCCAGTTTGCAATAGCAGGGTGTCTTCCCCATCAGCAGAGAGTAGTCTTGACCCTTCTTACACTGACATCAAAAATACTTTTGTTCTTGACTTTGCTGGGGCAATTTTGATCCTTGCCTCTGATTTTTATAAAAGATGAAATCAAGGGACGTATGTTTATTGGGGAAGATTGTGGTTGTACAGTTGGACCTCTTCTGTTCACACACCAAAGTACATTTACAGCATTATGAAAGCACATTTCATCAAATCATGTAGTCAAACTCTGCTCCCTCTGTCTGCATAGTTGGGATGTGTCAAGTATGAGTGCCTCCGGATGTCTACAGTCATTTCCTCCTATCTTTGATGGGTACAGGGAAGTGAGAATAGCAAATACAGCCAGAGATGGACTTCTTGCTGTGATTCAGTCCTGCTACTTACTCGTTCAGAGAGGCAAAGGTTGCACATGTACGGAGTGATATGCTAGAGGTGTGTAGCTCTTTCATGTCTGGGTGGCATGGCTATGTCCTGCACCACCACACCCAGTCCAAACATGGTTTCCCCTACTGCTTCATGATGCTGTGAAGAAAATGGAGAATGGAAGTTTGGGTAATTATAGAAGGTCTTGTCCTTACTTGGTTGCTCGTAACTCTTTGAATAACGTGCTTCTTCCTGCCTTCGTTACTGGTTGAAAAAAAATTTGGGCTTACCCTGAATTAACTACAGCAGTCATGATCATTCCTTGATTTGCAAGCTGGTTCCATAGAAACAAAGAGGGCCCATTTTCCTTTTCCACATCAAAGCACACTAAGCTTCTTGTCTGCGCCTCATCAAAGGAATGATTTCAGCACATGTATTTCTCAGAAAATGACAGAAGAAACTAGGAAACAAAATTGAAATGAAACATTAATTTAAAAGAACACAAGCATCCTAATTGGAGATTTACTTTAACAGATTTCCCCATGTCTGAAAAATGATGGCTGGGAGCATAATCAGGCTTTCGGCAGGCACCTTCCCTGAGTTGTTCATAACTCTTAAATCTGTTTTCTACGATTTTATAATGAATTTAGAAGCCATCATCTGTGTGGGTAATCTAAGGGACCACATCTTGATCCTTTGCTCAAGAAAGATGTATTCATTAAAACTGCTAAAAACAACAGAGAACAGAAGGCATGTCAAGGTCACTGTAATATTCTTGTTCTGAAATTACTGCAGTAGTCTGTACAGCATATATAAAAATCATACCTGGGCCAGCTAAGTTCCACTGACTCAGCTAACATTACACCAGGGATGAAGTGGCATAGGGTGTCAGTGCTTTCTGTGACAAACCAAATACAATGTGTTTCCAAACCATGTTCATCTTATATAGTCAGAAAACCATTGCAAAAGTGAACACCCCAAATTCTCATCACTCAGAGTTCACGGTGGGTATAAAAACTATTCCTTGTGGCTGAGGAGTACGGGCTGTCACAATGCAGTCAGCAAAGAGAAGCTGCCTCTGTGTCCTTTACAAAGAAAATAATTGTCTCATTAATATTAAAAAATACCCAGCCACATTTGTCGGGTTAAATTCAAGAACATATTGTGAGTGTTTGAATATATTGCAGCTTACATGTGCAAAGACATCCAGTACTAATTCTTTCAGAATACCCCGATGATGGATTTTTGAGCGTTTATAGGCAAGAGATTAGAAAAGCCACATGTCGAGAGTGACAAGGAGACAGACACACAAACACAGCGTCTGGGATGGAGGAGCGTTTATTAATAAAAAGGGACGTCCATACAGTGCTGACTGCTAGCAAGTGATGCACTCCCATGGAGTGGGTGTGAGTTTCCCATGGAATTAAATTAAGTTCCATTTAATCCTGTTTATTATTTAATTAAAAGGCAGGGTAGCGGGAGACCTGCATCTCCTCTGTTGGAGCCCTTCACTTTTTAGTGCTCAGCTTTGTGTCATGCAGTGTGAGGTGAAAAGCAGCTGCCCAAGCAGTGTCCTGGATTTCAGGGCAGAGTGACACTACTGTGTGTTCTTTGAAAGGATGTGTATCATTGCATCTTGTTGCTTCATGACTAACATTCAGGAGTAAAAAATAAGGAAGGCAGACAAAGGACTTTTCGGTAAGGTGGACACACAATGTAATCAGAATGGTATTTATACTGGGGGACTGCTTTCAGAAATCTCTGCTCTCACTTTCCTTTTCTAGACTTGGGCTATGCCTTGGTCCAGATTTACTGCCAGCTCTAGATCCCCTTTATCTGAAATGATGGCTGCAGCAGGGCCTAAATTAAGCTCTTAATACAAATCCATTAGGAAAAAAAAAAAAGAAACTCATTACCTGGACTCTACAAGAGAAACAAGGGAACTTGACATAGGGCTCTGAGGATAGGCGATAGGCAGTAGGCGATGGATGGCATGTGGCATAACAATGTTTTACGTAGCATTAAAGGTCAGGATGCTTATTCTGAGACTTCATCTGTTTCCTTTTGAATCTCTGTATTTCCTTAAGGAAAATGGTATGCAATGTCTGTGTTCTCTGGTCAGGTTTCTGATTAAACTCGCTATCTGAGGAAGGCCAGATAGAGTAAAGCAGTTTCGGTGGAAGCAGTTAAGGAATCTTCTTACAAACTTATCACTACTGCTACAAGTAGTTTAGCAAAGTGATCTTTGAATTAGTTTTTCAGGTGTTTGAGCTTAGAAAGTTAGCAAAAGCATTACTTTCTAGTTTTGTTCTTCAGTATGCAGGACAGCCTATTGTACTAGTGTTTAGTGTGTGCGCTATGTGCGCATGACAGTTGTAGATAGATGTAAGTACAGTAATGGAGTTCTTGCTGCTGACTGCTGTTTTTAGGTACAATCCGAATGCAAATATTAATAACAGGCTGCTACAATAGACAATGAGATAGGTATCTGGACAGCTGGGTAAGCTGATCCATGGCGTTCGCTTCAGTCACAGTGCAATGATGCTGCTTTCTCAGCACCTGATTTAGAGGCCTGCCTAAAAGCATACTTTTCCAAAGATTAAGTCAGAACTAGACTGAGATGATGCAAGACAGTAGGACAATGTGGTGAAAAGGATATTTTTTTCCAGAGGAAATCCCCTCCGTTAATGAAGTTGGCAGGTTACGCAGTGTTTTCTGTTTGGGAGTGATGGGAGGGTGCAGACTCCTAAGGTAGCGAAGGCAACTAGAATAATTGGTTTGAATTTTGTTTGTCTTGGAATTTGCTGGTTTTTTGATGAAGACCACATGTTTTGTTTGACCTCAGGATTGAAGATATTCTGGGTGATCACTTTTTGTGTGGTGCATCTATTTCCTTCCTCTACTGCGCCAGCTGCCTGTTTCCAAACACAATGGAAAATGATGACTAATCAGCGAAGCTGAGGCTACCTTACAGGCTGTTTCTGCCTTTATTCACCCTCTTGAAAGAACATCTGGGACTCTTCTTCCAACAGTGCTTTGATTTTTAGCTCAGGAGGAATGGGAGCAGAATGTTCTCTGTGAATCAGCCCTAACCCCTGTTGCTCTGACAAAGCAAAACCAAGTTTTTTGACCTTGTTGGCAAGTCTTTTCTGTTTATTCATGAATTTTACTGTGGTCAGGACATGGGAAAGATTTTGGCTTTACATGTTTGCACTGGAAAATGCTTCTGCTTTTGTTCATTCAAATGGAGAAAAGGGTTTTGTTCTTCTCCTTGTACTGAGAGTATAAGAGGAAACTGCCTGTATTTCCATTGCTGTTTCTACATTGCTATGGGAACAGATTTGAAGTGCTGCATCCATTAAGTCACTTAATTGAAAAATGGCACAGTTTATCCATTCAAACTGCACTTTTGCCACTGCTCTGTGTACATCTACGTGGCCCAATGTAGTTTTTGAGCTAGTTTGGTCCCAGAAGCAATATAGCTGCATTAACTGCAATTGAGTATGATGGTTTGGGTTGGGATAAATAGCATAGGCAGGGCATCATGCTGACATAGCTGTGCTGCCAACTCAGGCTTGTGTGAGATGATTCAGAGTTAGTTCAGGTGTATACAGTGATATAATGTAACCCAGCATAACATTGCATTTCATTGCACAGGACTTTCTCGTAAGACTTCTCATAACACTTTGCATTCATTACTGTTTACTGGTGCAAAAATTTAATGTCCTACCTACGTTTTTGTTCATTTTGAGGTTGGTTTCTGGTTCTGGAATGCTAAATCAGACTTCATGTTACTAGAATAAAGCTTTCAAATGTAATTCTTCTGTAGTATAGTAATTACTGCTTTTTAAGCATGGCAGAATCAGGAGAGAGTGAGGCACAAATTGAGGCAAAATGAGGCCTCCGGAAGAAACTGCAGTGCTTGTATTCTTGCATGCACAATACTTAATTGCCGAAGAATTTCTAAGTATATGTTAATATGATAAAATCTATCAAAACTGTATGAATTTATGTATTCTTACCTAGTAGTGGGTTTTTTTCCTCTTTTCCATTTTAAAACCTACCTCAAGAGTGAAGAATAGAGGAGTAATCTTTGAGTACATTCATATTTCAAATGAGACCCAATTCATAGCCTTTTAACCTCATCTGCAGGATCTGCTGGTACGAGCATTTTCTATGAGGAATAGCATTACCATTTTGGGTTCTCCATTTGAACAGAGAGAGAATGTAGAATATCGATTATAGAAGTTTACAGAGGGAGTTGTAAGTACTTGATGAATGCTTTTAGCGTTCTGCTACTTTGTGCTTGTCATCCTTGGTGCTATAGGTACTTCAAATAAGATTGTTGGCTGGGTTCAAAAGGGCAGTGATTCTGCAGCCAGGTTGGAGAAGATGGGCTACTAGCAAATCATACTGAAGTCACCAAAGGAGTAAGGGGAGGAAGGAAGGAAGAAAAGAGCAGATTTTTTTTTTCCTTTTTTCCCCTGCATTACTATTGACAGCACCCTCTTTAGTACTGCCAGCCTTTCTTTACCAGTCAGTAAAATGTTATGTCTCTTTATCTCTTGGACAGAAATGTGTACGCTAATTTCCAGATGCCTGCCAATGATAAATAATTTCAAACTCTGCAGAGAATTTATGATTTTTTAAAAACTGTTTGAGCAGTTACTTGACAATTTATGAAGAAGGAGCTGAGTACAAGTGAGAAGCCCTGTGGTAGTAGTTGAGTATTGGAAAAAATTGAAGGAAGTTCATAATGATCCTAAAAGGCAAGAACTTAAAAAAGACTAACCCTGAAATAGCGGTTGAAATACTTTTACACTCCCTACAGGTCTGTGGTTGAAATCATTCACCAAACTGATTCTAGAGAACTCAGAGCGTTTCAAAGTGCGAGGAAGGGAATGGTTAAGTCTGAGCTTCGACTTTTTAACAACAGGTTAGAGTACCACTTGATGCCCAGTACAAATGTCTCCTTTGAGCTCTCTGCAGTGGGTTCTGTGTGAGGGGAATTATATTTGGTAGCTGATGAACTGCTCTTCCTGTGAAATCTACTTGAATCGAACTGATCCACAGCTGATATTTATCAGTAGCACAAGAGCGAGTGAGTGTTCGTTTGGGATGTGTCTCAAAAAAGGTTTTATGGATTAAAATGAGAACTACCCAGTTATATGAGTCTCACTGATGTTCGTCTTATTTAGTGAGGTGAGTCCTGAATGTTTTACTTGAAAAGGGGTGTAAAAGATTACCAGTGGGTTCTATGAATATATTAGGAATAAGGAAAAAAAGAAAAAAACAAAGGAAAAATGTAGATTCCCTGCTTAATAGGGGAAGAGAGGAAATAAAGGGTGAGGCAGACAGGACTGGAGTAGTCAATGCCACCTTTGTTCTGGTCTTCACCAAACAGTTAATTGTGATCAGATGCTTAATGAAATTAATTTTAATAAGGGGATACGTGTGCAGGCCAATGCAAGGAAAGAATAAGTTTTGTGTTTTCTAGTTAAAGGGCTCAGTGAACCTCAGGCTTGGTCTAGAGTATCTAAGGAGTTCACTGGAGTGATTTCTCAACTATTAGTGGCTATCTATAAGATTTCATGAATTATATCCCAAGGGAGAGGAGAAAAATGAGCATAGCAATTACCTTTACGGTGAAAAAATATGGAAGATCTAGTGGATACTAGAGCAGTCAGTCAAATTTTGATTCCGTACAGATTCTGAGCTAAGACATTCAAGACTTTTATCTTGACAAATAATGTAATTGTGGTAGAATAACTGAACTACCAACAGGGTGGAAGCAGTATCTTTGAAATATCTGAGAGTTTTAAAGTACTTTTTAGGTAAAGATTTTTTTGACAGTCCCAAATGCCATTTCTCATAAGCCAGCTAGGTAAGCTGCCCTAGAGATCGTTGCCATAACACAATAGCTTTTTAAAAAATTTTTAAAGCCAGTTGTTAACCTGTCTGAACAGTGAGCGGTGGCTTAGTATGCTTCTGGAGTTGGGGCAGACCAGATCTGTTGTATACTCAGTTCTGGTCAGCATTTTCCTTTAACAACTTGGATAATGAAGCAGCAAATGCAGTTACAAAATTTGTTATGACTCAAAATGAAGAAGAGGGGGGGAATTAAACACTCTGAAGGATGACATCAGAACAGAGGCTAAGTTGGAAATAAAGTGAAGTTCTATTTTTGGAAATCAAATACGTACGTACCACAAGGCTTTGGCTACTCAGCTGTGTGCCAACTACATGATGCAGTTGTAAAAGATAAATATCATTCCAGAATGTCATAGGAGGAGTGTCAGATGTAATTACTCCACTCACCTCAGTGCTGGTGAAGGCTCAGCTGGAATCCTGCCTTCAGCTCTGGGCACCACGCTTCCAGAAAGAGTTAGAAAGAGCTGAGAGGAGAGTAATGAGAACAGCAGGTGGTTTAGAAGACATGAGATTGGAGGTAAATTATGATTATTTCTTTCCCCTCAAAGAAAAAAGGGATCACTTAAGTTGCAGAAAAGATTTGCACAGGATTTGAGGTTTCTAATTGGATTTCTAATTGCTGTCTGAGGAGAGAGGCGTTTTTAGGCAGAGGTGAGGTGGTAGAGATGTAGCCGCAGTCTCACTGCAGAACAGCTAAACCCCTCATGGGGTAACTTTAAACATGCTTTGAGGAAATTGTGATTGGTGTTAATTTGACTAAACACACTGGGCTAAAGTTTTTGCAGTTCAGAGCTATCTTCCTAAGCCATCCTGCAGTGTGGCTGGGGCAATCATCTCGACTGGCCTCACCACCACAGTTCCTGCCTCTGAGCGTGAGACGTTGAGCGTATTCCCATTGGGAATGGGAATGGGATTATCTTGTTGTTACCCATGATCTATTCTGAGCTTTTTTCCCACAAGCATTCTCTATTTTTTTAATACCCTTCTAGTGCCGTCTGATTCCCTCCACTAATACCTTTCTTTGCTCCATATTTTTCAAGCTTTTTTGCTTGTTCTGGTTTTGCCAGCCATGCCACTGGCCTTTCCTTGCTGTGCAAATTCTTGCAACCACGGGGCTTTCTCATGGTGCTAGTGCAAAGGCTGTTGGTGTGGGAAGCCAGAAACTGTTTTCTCACTAGTGATGATAAAATAGTTGTTTAGACTTTCTAAGTCAACCACCTACATGCTGAAACAAAATGCAAGATAGTATGGAGGTCCATTTCATTGCTGCTTTAGTGGGGCTTTTAAATGACACAAAGCTTGTGCAGCTTACCAGGGAAGATACAGTCATGTCTTGATTTTTTTCCATGGAAAGATCCTAGGGTTTTCTCAGAAAGTGTTTTCTCACCTAAATCATTCTGTACAGTGTAAAACAGATGTTCTTGTACTGTTTATATGGAACATATAGGGTTCATAATATCTAGGGTTTTCAGGCAGTACGTAAATTCAAATTTAAACTGAAAAAGGACCTTGAAAGTATTTCTCTTACATACATATTTTAGACCCACTTACCTATCCCTCTAGGCTAGGTAGGCTGTTACTGTTATCTCAAGAGTTGCCATGGAAACAGTTTTACACTCTACTTCCTTTTCATTCTGTTTCTCTTAGACAGTATCTGTCTCTTTAAAACTGTGGCCATGCTAAAATGGAAGTAAAATCCTAATAATTAAATACCGAGAGTTACCTCTCCAGCTGATATTGAGCAAATAAATTTGTTGAAATCAGTGAAGCAGTGTCGAATGACAAGGTGAGAATCTGTCCCTGGATTTTCAACCCTTCCTCTCCCCTTTCTCCAAAATTCAATATAAAACTGCTTTGAGATCAAAGCCAGGTATTGTAAGGTACAAGTTTTTCAAGTGATGAATGGTCTCTTTTCAACTGTGGTGCATACATCTTCTTCATCCTGTTGCTCTTCCTGGGTAATGGCAATGGTTTATGCAAACATAACTGACAGAAAGTGTTAATGATTTTAAATTTTGAAGAGTTTTCAATGAAGTCTTCAAAGGAAGATGTTCCACTTGGATAGCATTTAAGTACTGGCATATGTGTATGAACTCCACATGGCCACCAGGTATGAAGGTCACTCGCTAAATTGAAAAATGTGTCAGAAACGTCGGTTTATAATTTGTAGACATAAAAGCAATCATACAGAGCAAAACACATTGAAGGGGAAGTGGCTTGTCTCATCCTTAAAGCTCAGATTTCAATAGGGAAATTGGAGCTAAAATGAAAGAATCAAGAAAGCCTGTATTCAAGTGATCCTTTATCTTGTAGGGGAAATTTTATCAGTGTCTGATGAAAAAGGCTCAGCAATACCCCAACAAAAGGTTAAGATTATATGTTTGCACAGTGAACTCCTACCTTTAAGGACTGTTTGACAGAAAGGAACTGTAGTAAGGGTAACCAGACAGAAAATGGCAACCATCAGTTCAGTCTGTATCCGGTCTCAGGAGGACCGGTATTCTTGCCCCGAATCTACTGCTCAGGCAGTGGCGGTATGGTAGTTAGTTTTTGGAGTATAGTGGGTGCCCTGTTTGTTTCAAATTTATCTAATAGCGGGCAGGTACTGTATTAGCATGATTCCAAAACAGTACTCCATGCAGCTACTACATGGGTTAACAGAAAGTGAGACACCACAAACAACCTTGACTGAATTTCCTTTTATTTCAGAAATAACCTTCTAGCACCTTTAAAGATGAGTGGTTGGTACAAATATGGGCTCAGAGTACAGAACATGGTCTAGAGTATGCATAGAACAAATCTGACTTAAGAGTAGGGGGCAGAGCTGAAGGTCAAAAGGGCTGATGAACTAGGGGTTGTTGGGATAGATACAGGGCAGATGCCTTCAAGAATTACCACTTAGCATTGGGAATAGCATTAAGGACAGAATAGGAACTGGCAGAATCTGATGAGATAAATTCACTGATGGGTCTCAAAGGGACCTAAGAATTCTAGGGTTCTTGGGTTGTGGCATGCATTACTGGAGGTCAGGAATGGGCATCTGGTCTGATTTTAGGACTGTTGCTTGTCCATCTGGGCCACAGGTTTAGATCTGAGTTAGAAAGAATTACTGGGGTAGATAAAGGCAAAGCTTGAGCTGGGTTTGGGATTGGAGCTAGGGTTGTTACTAGGTTCAGAAAGGCTGATAGTGTGAGTGACAAATCTTTAGCTCATGCAGCCTTTTATGTGGGCATTATTTCATGCAGACCAAATCATGTGGCACTTGTTGAGAGAGACTAACGTTCAACAGATCATGTCCTCATAGCTGCCTTGTCATGATGTTGCAAAAAAGGATATAAAATAAATCTCTGTCATCAGGTATTTATTTTTATTTCTTTTATGAATCCTCTAATTGCAACGTGATTGTTTCAGGTGGTATGTCTGCACAAACATCTGAGCTGTGCTGAAGTCTATTGATTTCAGCCTGAATATCTCCGGTTCTATAATTACAGCTGACTAAATCTCTATAAAAATCATCCTGCCATACCAAATCCTGTAGTGAGAGTGCATTGAAATAGAACTATGTTAAAAGCTATTCCCACACTCCATATGTAGTAATGAACTAAACATTTGTTGGGTTTCAGCAGGTTTAGAATTGTGTTTGGGGGAACACAATTTTTAAGGCAAGATGATGCAAGTTTTGAGGCCATGCTATGTATTCCTGTAAAAAGGGAAATTAAAAATGACTAGTGCAATTAAAGCTTGTCAAAATAATTACAATAATGATAGGAAATACAAGAATTTATCTGCTTCTGCATAATATAAATGACAAGAATATGTAAGAAAATCAGCAAATGCGAGAATTATAAAAGTTAATACTCTAAAAAAAATCAGAGGATCTATCATTAAAGGAGATTTCTTTCGTCTTCTTCTGACTATATCTATTCATTTAAACCTGTATTGTATTATACAAACGTCTTTGTATGGTTCAGTGTATCTCAATTAAGATTTTACTGCCCTGTCATAAAGCTTATCACAGGCTAAAAGTTTTCTTTTATTTCTCTTTCTGTGAAGCCTGCCAAGTTCTGTATAAGCTGTCACTCACTGTGTTACACTCAGTGGATGAATAGAAGTTTGTTCACAAAGAAGTTGTCCCAAATTTCTCAGGGTTTTTTTTAGACCATTTACAGTCTGTCCTATCTTCCTAAATCCCCTGCATAGAGCTTTTGAGCAAGAACACCTATCATTTATTAGGTATATCTAGCAGCGGCTTCTTTTATACATGTGATTTATAATCAAAAGATATGGTACGTTAATGACTGAATACAGAAAAACTGATTCACCACTTCAAACTGTAAATACAAAATGTTAATATTGTTACTAAGAGTGCTATCGCTTTGACCCAAGACAAAAGCAAGAGTTAAGAAGTCAGTAACAGTTTCTTATACCTGTTGTCATGACATCACTGCAGTGGTTGTTCTTATAATATGCATGGGAAACCTGGCACAGAGGCATAGCCTTCCACCTGCAAAAGCCTAAATAGACTACGCAGTGTCAGCAATACAGAGAAGGGACACTGAAAAATGTTTGCTTGCTTACATGCACATAGATAAGTACTTTGCAGAAAATCTCACACCAGGTAATAAGTCTTTCTAGTGTCTTTATTTCTGAGGTGAATAACATTCAGTAATGACTGATGGGCTCTGAATGCATAAGGGAAGTATATTTGGTGCTGAATTGCATGAAGATGTTAAGCATGAGTAACAATTTAGAGTATTCCTAGAGAATTTCAATCTATACAAAAATGTAAAAGATCAGAGGGAGTTTTTGACAAAAGGCTCACGAAGGGTGCTCACATTTGTCTTTGGCTACAGTGGGATGTGAGTGCCCAGCCCCATTGCCTTCTATGAAGATGCAAAACCAGGTTTAAAACAAAATAGTATTTCAGTGAGAGAGCATTCAATGTTCAAAGAGGGAGAATTTGTGAAAGTGCCATCTGCACCTGTTCTGTGCCCTCTGTTAAGGTGGACGAGAATGTAAAGAATTAAATGTTTGGGTGACTGAAAAGGATGAGCAGTCTTTCTCCTAATGCTACAGTACCTTACTCCCCTTATCCTGAAATAAGTCTTGTCTTGTGGATAAATAATGTCTCTGATCTCTTTAGGTTTTTATTTGAGTTTTATTTGGTTTTGCACTGTTGGGTGCACATATACCATGGGGTGAAATTAATGCCCATATTGTCTAAGTATGTTAAGCCATTTACAGTATTTCTTTTAATTAGTTCTTTTTTCCCAGCATTATGCAGAACCATGGCAAAGAGCTGTTATTGGGATATATTTCAAGCTGGCTATGAATGAATTAATTGAAATGGAGTGCTGCAAAGATCATTGCTAAACTTTTCTGAAGCATTCCTGACATCTGTGTCTTGTCTGGATTGGATATTTTAGTATGATTCATTCTGCTTTCATCTGGAGGGCATTGATCATATTAATTTTTAATGCTGTAAATCAACTACTTTTAGTTATCTATGATTTTTTGGAGGATGACATTAGCTTTGTATCAGCATCTCAGTGAGATTCAAGCTAAAATTCTGGGCCTTCTGAAGTTAAGAGGGAGGTTTGGCATTGACGTCAGTATATCCAAGATTTTCACATGTTTTTTTCTGACTGTCCTTCTCTCATTATACTTAAATGTCATGAGGCACAGCCAGATCTCAGCAGAGAGGGTTCAGTTCTACTAGAGTTTAGTAGTATGACTTTCAAATCAAGAAGGACGATAATGTTTCACCTGTGAGAGTTACCTATTCTTTTCCTTTACAAGGAAAGACATGAGTATATGGTGCTGTGCATGAGCTGCTGTATGCATACACACAGACAGCTTTACCACCTGTGTAAATTGTTAACGAGGTGTCGTGGTTTAACCCCAGCCGGCCACTGAGCACCACGCAGCCGCTTGCTCACGCCCCCCCAGGTGGGATGGGGGGGAGAGTCAGAAGGGTAAAAGTGAGAAAACTCGTGAGTTGAGATAAAGACAGG
>NW_009223373.1:17626-29685 GCF_000690835.1 Fulmarus glacialis | reverse complement strand
TAAAACTTATTTAGCAACAACTAAAACATCAGTGTGTTATCAACATTCTTCTCATACTACATCCAAAACACAGCACAATACCAGTTAATAGGAAGAAAATCAGCTCCATCCCAGCCGAAACCAGGACACGAGGTCACCAGGAGCTGGGATAATTCTTGCACCCCGAATGAAAAAATAGAAGAGGGTGCGCCATTTTCCTTCTTCTCCCATCACTTGCACGATGAGTTGTCAGAGTATGACTCTTGGCAAGTACTACAGCAAACTGCTGAGATTCACGTGGCAATTAAAGGCCATACTAAATAAGTAAATGTTTATTTCTGCAGTTGCACTGCAAGATTGTAATCCCTGCTTTCAGGGGCATGCCACACTGAGCTACAGAAAACTACAGGAAAGTTCACAGAACGAGTTTCACTTGTCATGGTCACTTTAAACAAATATTCTCAGCAAAGTAACCTAGTTAAAAAAAACAAGCAGTCAACAGTACCATTTCACACGCACTCTTCCAAAACAAAACCATTGTGCTGTTAAACTGCATCTCCTACTTCTGGTTTTAAGTTCTTCTATGTCTTCTCTCTCTGGCTTCCTGCTGGAGGAACTACTGGACAAATTATCATCATTTTTGTATTCCCTTGTGAAAATCAAATGCCTGGCCAGGGCCATAAACATGAGTGTCTTATTTTTAAAACCACCAGACATTTGCTTAGGAACGAGAGCTGGAAATCAGCTGGAGAGAGATCCCTATTCAGTCCTCAACCCTGCAGGCCTTCACAAAGAAGCCGCACAAAGAAATATATAGGGACCCACGCAGAGACTTGCAAGGTACTTGGGCTGAACTGGACAGCTGGGCTTTTAAGGTGTCTAGGTTAGACTGAAACCCACACTGTTAAACTCCCCTGTGTGAGGGAGAGGTCAGTTCATGTAGATGAAGGCATATTAACTCTCTGAACTCAGGGACTGGGGTTTCCTTGGCTTTTCCAAGTAGGCAATCTGGTTGTCAGGGTTATTGCCATGTTAGAGCTCTTGGGAGCTGGAGTTATTATCCAGATGGGGCTCTCCGGTTCTGTGGGTGCGGCTTTGTCCTGGTCCCTGTCTACAGAGAAACTGCTGCTCATTCTCTGGGTTTGGGTCCAGACAGACCAGTCAAGCCTAAGGAGGATAGATCTCTCTGATAATTTGATCTAGGATAGAAAAGGTTTGTGAACTGAAAACGATGCAGACAAAATCCCCCAAGAGATCTGTAATTATATGTAGTAGCATTCTACTAAATTGAGAAAGTGTTATGCAGGGGGGATGGCTATCATCCATTCTTCTGCCCTGGAAGAAGGCTCTTAATGATTTGGGTGGAAATTGTGTCCAAAAATCTGTATCTTTCATCCAGTAGCTAGACATCTATATAAACGCAATTATTTTTATTTTAGTTAATGATTATGATAAATGGGAGGTCTGCCTTGATCATTTTCCTTGGGCTTTTATGCTTCTTGAATTACATTTTTAGTAGCGCTGAAGTATCTAGAGGAGGGGTGCAGTGAGTTTCCATCCATGTATTAGTTGACAGGACCGACAAAAATATTTGAAACTATATTTTTTTATGGGGGATAAATTTTTTTTACAAGAAAGATGATTTTGCTGAAAACTGTTGATCTTGTATATCTGTGACTTCATCCTAATTTCTTGTGACTTCATCCTATTTTCTGAGCATGAAAAATGTGCTTTTTTTATATTTCCACAACTATCATAAGAATATAACTTTAAAAATTGTAATTTTTTTACAGATTTTTTATGGATTTTTATTTGATTTTAGAACACTTTTAAAGAAGCTATAAAAGAAAAACTACAGAAAAAAAGCTTGTAAAAAATTAAAACATGTAATGACCTATTTTGGAAATGTAAAAAATAATGTTTTCACACTTCAAAACTCTTAGTGAAAGTAAGTTTAACCTTTATGATATGCAACTCTTCTTAGAGAGCAGCAGCACTGACTTTTTTGCAATAATCTCTATGATAGATACAGTTCACTTTGTCTTTACAGACTTTACTAACACTGTAATTCTAAAAGTAATTGCATTCACATAATGACAACAATAGCAACAGAAAAAACATTCTGAATCACATAAGGGATGATGCAAATAGTTGTCATTAGGTGCTACCTTTCATTTGTGCCTCAAGAACACTGAATTTTGTTAGTAATAATTCTTTGCTAAAAATTAGGACAAAAGTGGTTTTACTCTTAATACGAGGAGTCTCAAGTTTGCATTTGACTGTATTTATATGATGTAATTCTGTAAGATGTATTTCTGCATTATTTGGCTGCAGAAACTGACTGAGGGTTTAAAGTGCAGCCTTTGAGGAGTACTGTGAAGAGGTTTTCAATATAATGTGTATTTTTAAAGCTCTGAGATGAGAAAGATGATGTATCTTAAATTGATTAGAGAACATCTTTTACAGTTAGAGATGCTGCATGACCACTGTGAGTTGTGCATAAATCTTATTTCTTTTTGGCAATGGTTTTTATATGTTGTTTGATTTATATTCTGAGGTGGATGCCAAGAGACTAGCAACATAAATCATGAAAATGAAGCAGCCTAATATGCAATAGCTAGTTACAAAATTCATACTTGGTATTAGATAAAATAAAGTGTAAATACTCCAAAGATGATAGAGCGTGTTAATCTACAGAGTTAATCCAGCTTTGCATGCAGAAACTTCACAAGATGACTGTCCTGGTTCCTTTGGGCACTGGAACCTTTGTATAAAGTCTTGCCTCCTTTGATGTTAATGGCCACTTGGCTTGCCTGATGCCAAGATTTCATCTTGGATTGTGATCCTTCCCAAAAACATTTTAATAGGAGGAGCAGAAAGATGTGTCAGTCCAACTGACCAGTGGAAAACAGGGGGCAGAGCATTAGGAAGGAGGGTTTGCACAAAAGGTGTGTGTGGAGCAGATTTTTTATGTTGTATGGTGCCATCAACCTGTAGCAGTTGGTTGTTTGTGGAGTCCTTCTCTGGGGTACATTACAGGAGGCTTTTTTGCTCACAGGCTTGGCACTTCTTTCTTGCGTGTGATCACAGATTATATTTATTCGGGAGCTGTCTGAGGGAGAGCGCTTTGAAAGTATTCACTGGAAGTCCAGCAAGTAGTACAAGCCAGCATGTATGTAAGAGTTCATATAAGCTTATTAGTGCCTATGTAAGTAAAGAGGGGGCATGTCCCCCTCTTTTTCTGGTAAGGATAAGGAAGATTGAAATGGCAGCTTTAGGAAATATTGAATATGAAAACATGACATAGGCAAACAAGCATACAGGGTACAGGATTTATGGAATCGTGCAGCTGGTATGAAAGAGCACTTAATAAACTTCATGGACAGAAAAATCTACAGAGTAGAAACGCAATCAAAGAAAGTCCTGGGATTTCCAATTGAGTTTTGAGAGACTATTGAGGGGGATGAGCCTGGTCATAACCATAGAAGTTGCAGATAGTGAATGCCCAAGAGGATCTAAATAGCAGGCCTTTTTGTGAGGAGGTTAATAAATGGAAGAATGTGAATGCGAGGAAGGATCATGGAGAGATCAGTTAGTGCAGGGAAACAGAGCTAAATAGGATGCAAGGGGTAAAGGCTACCAGTAGTAAGTGATGGAGTGTCAACAAGGAACAGCCAGCTCATCTGAGACAACGAGAGGAAGGAATGAGGGAATTTCTGAAAGAAAGTATCTGTGGAATATACTAGAGATGATGGTGGAGTTGGATGTGGTGTCAGGTAGTACAGCAATCTATTAGATTACAAGGAAAATAAGTAAAATTACTAGCTGCGCAATAATGGAAGAATTTAATATCCGAGAAATAGATTAGAAAAATAAAAGGCAGGGCTGAGATACTCCTGGACTTGATGGGAATTAGGTCTTAACATTGAATAGTTAATGAACCACCAAGAAGTACCAGTTTTGGCTGGCCATTGACATCAACCTGGACTGAATCATCACAAATCGGTTTTGTTCAGTTTTAAGACAGAAAAATTAGGCATAAACCTGAGGTTGAGTGCTGTGACACTTATGGTGTTAGTAGTGTTTGCAAAACTAAGGAGCACAAGGATATCAATCCAGAGAGAGCCTGGAATTACTTCCAAGTGAAAATACAGACACAGTCTGAAGCTTTAAATCCAGGCAGACAAAAAGGAAGAATTGGGGAATGGGGCAAGTGCCTCTCAGTGAGTGAGTACTTAAAGCTGGACATTAGGAATAAGCAAAGAAAGGAGAAGGCCTGAAAACCTGGTTGAACTGGATCTTGCACAGAGAATCTCAGTACAGATATACAATCAAAAGAGCTAAGAGGGCCTGTTGTGTACAGAAGCTCAAGGGTGATCTATGTAAAATCCAATTCTGAATGACCATTTGACATAGTTTTCAAAAATGTTGATGACATCCTTTAGGATAATCTAAATAATCTCCATTGTAGCATACTGAATGAACTAACAGATGAAATTGGATGGCCAGTAACAAGGATGTTTAATCAATGTGTAAATAGGGAGATATCTGTGTCTGGAGTTTTCAAACATTCAGAAGAGGAGAGGAGGGAAGTGTCTGCACTAGCACAGACATGCTGCTTTGTATTCTAAAACTATGCAAGTCTTGGATTTTGAAAGAAAACTATTTAATGACATGGAGGCAAACTTGAATTTGGAAAAGCAGCAGAAGCAGCTAGAAGATTTTGTGTGGTTATGTAGTGCCAGCAATATTTTTATAAGGTGATCATTCATACTTTACTTTCTGCTACATCCATGCTGTCTCTAAATGTACTTGAGGTCTTTTAGTTCAACGGACACAAGGATTAACAAATGTTGCGTAGTTAACATTAGCGTTGTTTCACCATTACCTGGTCTAAGCCAACTGTAAAGATGGCCATGACACCACCCTTACAGAAATACTTGGTAGATCTTAGCATAAATAGAATTTGAATGTCCCAAGATTTCAACCTCAAAGCTCCCGGTAGCTTATCCCCCAAATTAAGGCTATCTTAAGTCTATACTGTGCAAATTATGTCTTCTGGATTCCTGCCAGCTATCTTGTCCCATCTTGCTCTTTCTAGTGTTTTGGCTCTTTTCACTGCATAACCTGAAGACTAGTAGCAACTTGAAATACACTAGACACAAAAGAGTATTTGTAAGAGACAGAGAGAGATTTTCTTTCAATGATGAGATTTCAAATGATAGGTGTGGGAATCATTTCCCTCTCTTTTTTTTTTCTCTTTTTATTTATAACTGTTTCATTCCCATTTCACCATTGGATTTGTGGGCTTTGTGCCAGTAGATATATATTTTAGATATATACCATTGAAAATACTGTGGTCACTGAATGAATGAAAAATACACTCTGTGTGACTAGTGAATGGCTATACGCATGCTTTCTCTGGCTGACCTTGCTGACGAGACCTGTTAGTCAGCATGGGAGCCATTTGGAAGGGCAAGAGACAAACAATTACAGGTTTATGTGCCTAACCTTTCTGGCAGGAAATATCCTGGAGACGTTAATAAGATGTGAGATCACAAAACATCTGGAGAAATATCAGCTGACAAAAGCGAGCTATTTCTGATTCATAAGGAATAAATTGTGTCTGACAAATCTGGAAATGGAGAAAAGCAGTAAAAATGAGACAGTGGATTGGCACTTTGAAAAGGCTTGAAGAGGAATTGCAACATTGATGTTATGTACAAGGATTTGCAAATACAGCTGTAGAAATGACTTTAATAGCCATGCTCAGGTAAGACGACAGGCACTTGGTCTGGAGGTTTCTTTATGCACAGTCTTTAATTAGCCTTTAATTAAATTAAGACTGTAATTCATCTTTAATCCGTAGCTGATCTGTGCTCAGTGGGCTCTGATCACTTCACTTGAACTATAATATTTCTAAGAGGACAGTATAAGAAAAAATAACAAGTTAAGACAGAATGAAGACAATATGATCTTAATTCTTTAGCTGAATGCAGCCCTTCATGGATAGGGGCTTTTTGTAGTTACTTGAACTTCAGAACAGACCACTTTCCCCACCTATGTGGGGATCCTAAAACGTGCTCATTCTTTGTGTCCCCAACAATAACAAAATCCTTCTATGTGTAGCTATATCCCAGAGGAAATATAACCTCATGTAACCCACAAACTTCCAGCCACAGGGGAAAAAGTTACGTAGCTAAGGAGAGGAGATTATTCTCCTTTTATACAATATTAGATAATCGATTACTATTTTGCAACCTGGAAACAATTTCATATTGATGATCCATGTATGTATGTTTGCAACAGTGCTGAAATTAACATTGTTATTCATGAATTTGGATAAGTAGCTGATACCGTACTACAGGGAATTAACTCTAATCGCCTACCTGCTATTTTATCTTCCTGGAAGAGGCTGTGGGAGATTTTCTGCGGTGTCCAGGAACCTACAACACAGTTTACCATCTATTCTGTCTGCTTATCACAGGCTGTAATTTATTAAATGCTTTGATATCCATTGAGATTTAAACTGCTGTGCATGTAAATGACTTAGTGTGGTCTATTTCATCTTGTAGCTGTTTGTGGGGAATTATTATTATTCTGTGTGTAAAGCACTGAACTGTCTATACAGAGTTCTTGCGTAGGAGCTACAGAAATGATCCATTTGAGTCCTATAAGAAAGCAGTGTCTTCCCGTTGGTTTTCACAGATGTGTTCATAATGTTGATTCCCTGGTTTGATGCTAGTGATTTCCTTCTTTCCCCAGCTAGCACATGATTTTGAGCAAGATTTGGTGTAAACCTCAAGTCCGTGCAGGTTATTTAGCGTAGAAACTGAATGGGGGCAAATGGGTATCTGCTTTCTAATTTCCCTGTTGACAGACATTTGGGAGCCTGAGCTGACTCCCATGAGAAACTCTTCCCTCCCAGCTGAGGTCCTAAATCAATAAAGTACTCGAGCATATATTTAGCCTTAGGTAGGTGCCTCAGTCCTGCAGATTTTCACAAATTCTAAGATTTGTTTTAAATATACAGCTTCTAATTGCAGTTGCTTTCCTCAGGCAACCTTATAAATCCTAAAGTCTGAGCTTCAATTCCACTTCCACTCCTGGAGGAGACGGGAGTTCCAGTCTGACGTATGCCAGTGTTATCTAGCGTTTGAGGGATGCCTCCCAGTGGAGGCATCTGAAAACAGAGCATGATGCTTTTTTTTCTAGCTGTGAAAGATTAAGTCTATACTGATGAAGTTTCTTCCATAAATTATAGTAAACCAGTAAATCTTTTTTTTTTCCCCCTTGCTTTTTCTCCCAGAGAAAAAACATCTTCCTATTGCAGACGGTTAGCATAGTTTTTGACACAGGAGAAAGCTTATAATGATGCTATGCAGAGATAAGAGGGCTGTGTGGTATAAAAATACTTCTATATTTCTCCTTAAGAAAGCCTACATGCATCAGTGTTGGAGAAAACAATTTCCCATACGTGCCTCAGAAGGGTGGTGTTTGAGGATGAATGTATTTCCCCAAATGATTAAAAGCTAGCGTTTGCAAAGCACTTCATTATCTTTGGATGGGCAAGGGTGCAAATTTAAGATTGCTTTGAAATACTTACTCACATCTATTGTACGCAAACAGCATAAAACAGTGAGTGGGACTATCGTTCAGGTAAGAATGTAATTTGGGAAGATTTTTTTCAGATGATATCATCATTTAGTTCTTCTCTTGGTGAAACCACTCACAGAAGACAAAACAGGTTTTGCATATTAAAGCTGTTTACTAGGTGTCAGATGTGACCATGTGAAGGCCAGTCCTGCAAAGAGTTACTGTCGAGCACACCACTTCCCAGTAACCCTGGCTGGGCAATGATGCAGTACTATGTCACGTGTATATACAAACACAAGCTTTAATTGTGCTGACTTTGAAATCTATGGCACAATATCTACCATTTCAAAAACTCACATTCCGCCATTTTTGTTGGATTTAGTCCTGGTTAAACTTCTTCTTCTCCTTTTGTTCTCTACCTCATTATCTTTTATCTTTTTATGAGGACAATGGATGTAATTTTGTGTCATCATTACACTTTCTCTCAAAAAGGCAGAAATGTCTTCTCTTCTTTATACTGTGGGAAACAACATAATTATACAAACCCAGAGCCAAAATAATCATATGCTGATAAATAGAGACCTAAACTACCTCATGGACAAATAACTCCAATCTGGATTTTTTCCCCCAAATGGGAAATGTTCCAGCAAGTGAGGGTAGGCAAAATTCATGTAATGAATTATAAATGTGAAGTGCTAGCAAACTGTTCAGTAATGTGCTATAATGTTAAATACATAAGACATTAACATAAATTTTCTTTGAAAGTTATATGTCAGTGCCATGATGTTCAATATGGATACAGTAAGATATTAATTGATTGGAAATTTAAAATGTTTTATAACTTTAAAACAAAAATGCAGTCAGGTGTTCTCTCTGTGTTTACTTTAAGATTCTTTTTGTGTAATTAAAAATGCAAAACTTCTGCATAAGTAGGTAAATTAATTGGCTAGCATAGAAACCATATCCAGAAGCTCTAACAGGTGGAGTCCTTTTAATTTACAGATGAGGGTAAATCAGTGTAGTTCAGCATCAGTCAAGATCTGTCTCCAAATTCACTCTTATGCTCAATACCACTAGAACATATGTCCATCTTATACATTCAGCATGGTACAGTTACTGATGGGCATACTGTAAACTTTATAATAAGTTGGCTTCTAAATTACTAACACATTCAATATTGCACAATAACATTCACCTAACATTCAAATACATCCCAATGAGATGTAGAATCTGTGTTCAGAGAGAGGCATTTGAGAAATACAAACACAGACAAGGTACCAGAATAGGGGTACCTCTTTCTAAGAAAGTATTTCTTGAGGTGTATAATGTAGTTTTGCCATAGAGATAGAAATATGGAAAATGCTGAATGAACTCTCCATTTCTTGGTGATCAAGGGTGGAGGAATGACTTTCTGGAAGATATTTGCTAACTAAACACATTTTGCTGACTGCATACAGAAATGAGTGGGTGAAATTCTGGGGGGTTTTTTGTTGTTTTGTTGTGTTTTTGTTTTTTTTTTTTTAAATGCAGGTGTTAGATGAGATGATCTAATGGTCCCTTCTGGCCCTAAGGCAAAGTGCAGCCTCCACTTGACAATATTCATGGAGCGCTCTCAAACCCTTTTTACCAGGCCTTTGGGGAAGGAGGTTCCTAATGGGGAAGAATTTTATGGAGCAGAAGAGTGTTTGCCAGCAGAAATATTTGCTGTTGGCAGTTGATTTTTTGGGGAGGAGGGGAGGTTGGCCAAGGTTTTAATTTGAAATGTCTTTTAAAACTTCATTAAACATGCCTGTAGCAATATTCAGGCATGTCTTTGTATATTTTGCCGTGGAAAAAATAAATAGCTTTTTCTTTTTCAAGGCAGAGAAACAAGAGTTCGCGTATTATTTAGTGGCAGAAGTACATTTCATCTTGTATTTGTGTGTCTCAGGGAAAAAATAAGGGAATATGACTAGCATCTGTCTCATGTCACCTTTCTTGGAAGCAATGCTTTCCGGCATTGCTAAATTCATCCATCTCTTGAGCAAACTGTCACACATTTGGAGAACCAGAGCTGTACTTTTGTTAGCTCTGGTTCACCTAAGACGACTGTGGAATGCTCACTTTTGGAAATCATGGCCTTTTTTTAAAAGCAGGCCTAGAAACATTTATAAAAGTAAAGTAGCACAATATAATGGTGTGATTTGTAACCATGGGTAAGTCATCAAATATACAACCTGCCAGACAACCAAGGTGTTAGACAGTCCATTGTACAGGTTACGCACAATCACCAGCTGGCTCTGTATGTGCAAAGCAATCTGGAAAACTGAGGATGGCTTGTGGGTAGGAACACCGACAAAATGTTTGCAAGCCTTTTGCACCATTTATCCATTCATAATTTAGAAATGATAATAGCTCTTTGGAAAATACTTTGCTTATGACCCACTCCATTCAGTATGATACTTTGAGCAGAAGACAGTGCAAGGAGCCATGCTGTGTCACACAATCTGTCACTGAACTGCATGAATAGTGCCCGTGTCAGCCTTTTGTCCCCGGCCACAACAGAGACAACTGGCTCTCCCGCGTATAGGTGCTGCTGGGGTGGATTGTCCTCCGAAGAGACAGATGTCATTAACGAATGATATACAGCAGGCAGTGTGGCTTGTGGGGCTTACAATGGCTGCAACATCCAAAGGCCATATGTAGTGATCTCATTAGTTTCTTGATTGCCTCCTGCACAGGCTGTTGGAAATGTTTAAAAGTACAAGTTCAAAAGGGAAAGTAATGTATCATGTTTGGATTTTATCCTTCAGTCATGCAAAGCAAACAGAGAACCTGCTGAGTTTGGAAGCTAGAATTTTTAGAGACTAGAGCATATCTTAATTGTGGGTCTGTTAAATGGCTTTGCTTCACACCATATTTCACCATTGTCTCCCACAGTCAAAGAGCCCAAAAAGGTATTGAAGACATGCAAAGCCCTTTGGGTATTTTCAACCTGAGATTTTTATCCACTTGGTTCTGTTTCAGCCCCCAGCAGATGTTTATCTTTTGCTAGGAATTTAAGGGAGACATCTGCAGAATTCCTGGGATGTTCAGCTTTGGATACGGCTGTGAAGAAAAACACATAATATGGATAATGTTTTATTGTATTCCTTTCAGTTTTATTTCTCTGTCCTCGGTTTCAAATGAGTATTATAGGCACAACCACATTCTGCATCTCAGTCTGGTGGGGTGGTTTACCTGTAGTCTACTGTGATAACTTTGGGAAACATTTTGATCTTGGTGCTTAATAGCACTTTGCATTGCCTTTACTCCCTGTTTTCATCAATGGGAAGTTCCCTTCCAGTCCCTTCTTTGTTATTTCATTTTAACTACGATTTCCCAGTTTCTCAAAAGAGCTTGTTTCTGCCTGAACTGGGCAGCCCTTTCACAGTAAACACCAAGTGGAGAAATTTTCCTGGGCAAGATTTTTTACAGAGGCAACATCTTTGTTTTCAGAAGGATATATTCAATTGTAATTGGCAGCTTTGAAACCACGGTAGACATTTAAATTTTAACTGTTAAACCTAACACAAACACAAGCTGTTATATTTTTTACGTACAACTCAGCATCTTTAAAAGAGATGCAAAGTAAAAGCAAAAGCACCTCTGATGCTTTGAAAAACAAAAGCGTCAGTAAACGTCTTTCTAATCTTATCCTTACTACATAATTTACAAACTCTTTAGTGCAAATGCAAACTTGCAAATTGTTGTTTAAAAAGTGTGATTAGATATTAATTGTTTAGTGGTAATTACAGACAATAATTAGTAGGAATAGCATTCTGTAAGGATCCTTCTGTTTTACCTTCATTGTCCTGCTCTCTCAGATGGTTTTCCTACTGAGTGTAAAAGTTAGTCTGAAAACTTGATTTTGGATTCCAAACTTAACTGTTCCTGGAGGAGGGTGATGCTTGAATTATTAATGGCTGATGTCTAGTTCAGCTTTTTGCTGAGCTTTACTGTCTCCATAGTTTTGAGTTCAGAGTCACCATCATCCTTATTGCCTCACATCTAAAATCTATCAGCGTAACCCTGAACTATTCTCTTTGTTCTCCACAGACTCTCTTTCCAGAAGAGAGCATTAATCCCTTCCACGCACTTTACAGGGCATTGCATTCCCTCTATCTCACAATGAAAATGTCCGGGTAGACTGAATTTAAGATTAGTACAAGAAAATGGTATGGTTTTAGTGAAATATGACAAATAGTTCTCTACCTGATGTATTAATTCATCCTGTAAATGATATACGCATGTACCCAAATTGTGGTTGCAGACACAAAGCCATCACAGTGGTGGGAACATCTGCAGTTTGTGTCTGACTGGCAGAATGCAGGGTAGTGTCCAAAACCTGAGGGCCATAACAGAATTGCTTCTTCCAAGTAGTGGTAACTGAGGTTGGAGTTGTAGCCCTTGTGTCTGTATAGATTTCTGGTGGGATATCCCAGGGCAGCGCATTAAAATTGGCT
>NW_009223373.1:0-17595 GCF_000690835.1 Fulmarus glacialis | reverse complement strand
ATTTCCTGGCTGCTCTGTCCCTTTAAAGATGTCACTATCTATGCCCGTGACATAAGAATAAATACTTTCATGTAAATATTTTCCAAGTGGGATTACTCATTATTAACACAGACAGTTCTGAAGGCAAATACAAACAATGTGTGTCAGCAAAAACATTGTTATTAAAGAATTCAGACTTCAAACCACATCATGATTCATAGAACACCTGACTGATTTTTTTTGCTTCCCAATTTCTTTTTTCCTCTTCACTGAATATGAAAATGTCTTATGGGGCATATTTCCTCTAATCATGGATCTGACTGATACTATACCACAGGTTTACCAGAAGGCTTGTGTTGGTGTCTGATAAACTGGAAGCACGGGGGAGGATTCCTTGGGTAACATGTCTGCTCAAATGTTGTATAAGTGGAGGAGAAATGGAGCGGGTGACATTAGGTTAACATAAACTGAAACAGAGCTACAAAAGGTCCACCTGAAAT
Organism: Fulmarus glacialis; assembly: GCF_000690835.1. NCBI lineage: Eukaryota > Metazoa > Chordata > Aves > Procellariiformes > Procellariidae > Fulmarus > Fulmarus glacialis. The sequence goes on along the minus strand of NW_009223373.1, from coordinate 17,116 downwards.
GAAACTGTGTGGTGAGATGGGGAGGCAAGCGGCACTTTTTTTACTGTAAAGGAAAGACTGCAAGGCTCATCTTCAGTGAAACCTGATTGAAGCCTGTGCGTTTTAGTGTTTTCTGGTGTGTAGCCTCAGCTGCTAGTGCCTTGGGTCAATGGCTTTCTGCATACGTGTAAGGCACTAGGAAGGTGGTGAATACTATGGTAAAATGAAGTAGTTAAATAATCATTAAATAAATTCTGTAATTCCCCTCTTATTTACCCTCAGTTTTTTAGACTGTACTGAGAAACTCTCTTGCGGGGAAGGTTAGGGTTTTGGTGCAGGTCTGAACTTCATTTTACTGGCACAGGGATAGAGCAGGACTTCCTCCTGTTCAGCTGCTGTTGCTTTAGTCTCACTATGCTGCAAAAAGTACTTCTAAATATTTAATTTTTTTTTCTTCCTTAAGAATACTTGCTTGGAATCACATCAATTTAGTGATAGATTTTTACACTCTTTGGAATGGGAGAAGAAGAGAAGATGAAAGATATAATATATAATTAATTGCAAATTACCTTGTCTATAACGTTTTAAGTGACTAAATTTGTTTTGGGTTTTTTTTTCACCAAGTGAGTCTGCTATGCTCTGTGATACCTTCCTGCCTCAGGTCTCTTAAATCACAGCTGAATCTCTTTTATGAGGCCTAAGGGAAAGTCGAAGGTTATGTTCCTTGGTTTCTTTTGTAAATATGTTACAGTCCATTTCATCTAGAATCTGGCTCTTTTCACAGCTGGTTGTTGAGTCAGTTCTATAGGCTCTACTGTGATTTAAATCACTTAATATCCTGTCTTTTTTTTTTGGGGTAATGTTTCTTTTTCAAATATGAAGACCACTAACATTCATGTAGATGTAGATTTTAAAAAGTACACCGTGGTTTCACTGGACATCTAAAACTATGTTATATTTCCTTTACAGGTCTGGCATGTGCAAAATGAAAAAAAAAAAGTCTTCATCCTAATCCACATTTTTTAAAAATGACTACATATTCAGACTTAAGTAATACTCACATCAAATAATTCTTTCACTGCTTAGTTTATATCAAAAATATGCCAAGTTTTATCAGATTCTTTTCCAACTCAAATGAAGCAAGAGGACAGGAAGGTATATTAAGATGAACGATGCTTACTTCAGAGAAATGTATGACTGAAACACTTTTCATTGTCTGAAACTCTTCATGTTCTTATTTCTGGGAAGTGATTTTCTTTATGCTCTCTCAATGCTAATCAGTAAATCAGTTATTAGACCTTATGTAGAGACCCATAAAATAACTGCAGATTAATTTTATCATCTTGTTTTTGGTGCAAACTTCATGATTTGAGGAAGTCAGGAATTTTGTTTTCTTACTTCTGGTTTTTAGTAAAAATAACTGTTCCCACAGATTTCACAGGCTTTGTCAATATGAATATAAGCATTTTGCTTACAGAGCTGAATTACAGCATGTTGTTTGAAATCAAGCAGGTAATGAAGTCAATAGAAGGAAACAATACCAGTCCACTTACTGGAAAGAACCCTAGTGGCACCTCTCTGTGCACTTGGGGCTGCTTTACATCCGTCAGACATGCACTGCAACACCTACACTTGTCTCAATTTGCCACAAATGCTTTAAGGTTTTTGACTCTTGGGCCAAGTTCACAGGTTCATGGAGGCAATTGAATTTCCCAGACACAAAAATATAAAGTTGATGCTTTTGCTATTTGTAAAACAGAAGAAAAGGAAAAGGCACACTGAGAAGCACCATGGTCTTGTGTGTAAGGTATTTACCAGTGTTTGTGAGGATGATCTAAGGTTTGCATGCATTACTGGATTTATCTATGATTCTATGATTCTATGATTCTATCTACGAAGCTTAAATTGGGATCCTGTTTTATCTGCAGCTGAAGCTGACAGCTGGTGGAGAATAAAAGACCTTTGGGGTTTTGGCCCATCATGAACTGCTTTATAGTGAAAGCTTCTAAGCATCTGAGCTTAAAAATGCAATGTGTGTCCTCCAGTAGTACATGTTTGTTCTTGATTCTTACATCTTTCATTTTCTTGCCGGAGGGGTAGGTGGATTTGCTGTGCTGGGGAAATATGACTAAACTTGGCCTGAAACTTAACAAATTGTACACTCTTTGCTGGTGATTATTAAACCACAGATTAACAGATCTGTCTTTAAATCAGCAGCGACCCTGAGACTCTGCTTTCTGTACTAGGAGATGACGTGAGTAGGTGATGGAGCAGAAGGAGCAAAACTCTTCATCATGCAACTCTGAGGAGCCCATCTTCCCTCTTGTTCACCTATCAAAGGTCTAGTTTCCACTCAGGTCATTGTTTTTTGCTACAGCAGTCTTCCAGTGCTCCAAGATCTTTTTCTATAAAACATTGCTTTTTCTCCTGTCTCCCCTCCTAAATCAACTTTACTATTCTATGCCTTGGTCAGCTTTTCTGTATCTTTTTCTTCTATGAAATGACATTGAGTCCCACAAATGTCCAGTGTTTTCTTCTTGTACAGTCAGAATAAATAGGAATTATGGCAGCAACTCCATGGCAAATAGAATCCATCCCACCACACAGAATGGACAACCTGGAGATCCTCAAAGACCAAAATAGCTCCTGTGCTGCAAAGCTGTCATCACTTGTACAATGATTTGTAGTCCTGGGATTTCTCTCATCATTGATCAAATGAATGTATCTTTCCTCTATTATATTTTTCATCCAATGTGTACTTTTTCCATATAAAAATGTTGCTGAATCCCTGTAAATTCCCACTGTGCAGCTATAGGCTACTGCATTCGTGCTGTAGACAAACAGTATTGCTATTTTCCTGGATGAATGTAATTCCTTATTCCAACTTGACTTGTTGACAATATCAAGATAAATTCCCTCTACATTTCATTATAGATTTTTTTTTTTTTTGAGTGCTATCTGGCATGCCCAGCCAACTTCCATCTGGAGATTTTTAATTGGGAAGGAGGTGGCAAATCTTTCCTTTTAATTGCAACATGACAGTAGAATAAAAATAGGATATCAAATATGTTATATCTGCTAGGGTTGCTAAGGCTTATAATCTGGGTCTTCATTTTCAACTGCTTTCTGTGCAATGAAAAGCAAAACTTGTACAATTTTTTTTTTAAGAAAAGTAATAACCAGAACATAGCAATGATAGTTCAGGAAAGAAGTAATGTGATGTCACTGAGGCCCCATGCAGCCCAGTGCCCAATTACTGTGGGGAGTAAGTCCAAAGAATAGTGGCAGAAGAACAGAACAATGAAATGCTCCCCACGTGCTCTTGTGTTATCGACAAGTCAATCCATCATGAGTGCACAGCCTAGCATCTGGGAGATCCAGATGATACACACTGTAGTTTTCCTGTATCAGCAGTAGTGTCTCTATTGTTGCCTTTTAAAAGCGCTTTTCTAGCGAGGCCTAGGGCATGATTGAAATGCTTGTTATTGCAATTGCTCTGGCTCAATCAATCTTCATGCGTGATACAAGGCCAACCTGGTCTCGGTCTCTTTATCTGCCCCTTCTGCTTGCAATTGTTAAGAATACACTTACTGACCTAAGAGCTAACAATTTCTTTTATGTGAACCATATGCATGTACCACATGGTGAAGAGAACACCTTTTAATTGTGATTCTAATTGCTCAATGCAAAAATACTTGTTTTGACTGACTAAATCCCAGTCAAACCTTCATCTTGGTATGTTTATGGCTGGTTTTTTCTAACGTACATTCCTGTGGATTATTTTGCAAGCCATCCCATGGGTGTGTTGAGCATCCAAGCATCCTTGCAAACAGTTACTGCAGATGTATAGCTATAATTCAGGTGAATCATCATTCCCCTTGTTAAAGTTTTACAGCAAAATATTTGGCTAAATACAAATGGGAGAGGTCTATTTAGGGATCAGAATAAAAGCAACCTAGGTTTGTCATGCAAGGAAGAAAATTGCCTCAGACATGCAGTTTATTTAGATTTAATAAGTCCACAGCTGGGCAGTATATTTAAAAGTTAAGTGCTGTTCCACTGTTATAGTCTATGTACTCAGGGCCTGATTCACTGTCAGTGTGTATCAACACAAGACCCTTGAATAGGATTTCTGGAGTAGGAAGCTGGTGTAAGCAATTGTTTGCTGGAACATAGTGTGTTTGAATCTGTGTTGCAAGTGGAAAAGGGTTAATGTGACCTCAACGTACATGGTACTGACCTGGGTAGTTAGAGGATGCATTGACTCAGAGCATCACTGCTGAGGCTCTGGAAACTCCAACTGTAAACAAACCCCACATTTGTTCCTGCAGACATCCAGCTGTCCTTTCTCAGTCCTGCAGTATGAATATGCTTAAAAGTGCTTTGTCATCAGGAGATGCTTTAAGTAATCTGTTGTATCATTTTGAACTTAGATAAAACCCATCTGTGAAAAGTTGTATGTGAGCTATGTGGTCAAGAAGGCACAGGGCAAAAACTGTCCTGGCACAAATCTCATTTGATCTAGTGAATGCTCGTTGTCGTCTTGGAAATAGAAACAGAACAGAAAATTCAGCTGCCCATACTATAGCACCTAAGGGCCTCAGAAAATGCAGGAATGATGTGAAGAAGGAAAAAATTCCTTAAACCTGAATCTCAGGTCTGGCAAACTGAAATACCAAACTTGCTGCTTCTTTCCAGACTGTGGCTGTTTTATTCTCATCCTTTTTTGTCAACTCTTTTTCTTTCTGTCGTTTGCTGGTTCATTGACCAAAATGCTCTCGTTCTGGTTGGAGTGTTTATACATGCTCATGTCCACTAATTTGAGTAACCGTAAATACCACTATCCTACAGTGCTCTCAGTTTGTTCAGAATTCAACCACATAATTACTTGGTGCAGAAGGCTTGACCATATCATTCTCTGCTGTGTTCAGAAAGCTTCATTGGCTTTTGGAGGAAGAGTGAAGCAATTGGAAGATCTCACAGCTAATATACAGAGCACCGTGTCCTGCTTTATTTTTATAACCTTGGAAAATTTGGACTTGTTTACTAGTCATGCTGTAACTCTTTGTCCCAGTCTCTTTCCCATGCCTCTATAAACAAAGAAAATTCTGCTAAAATGTCACCTATGCCTAGGAAAATTTAGTACAGCATTGTGACTAGAATAGATTTTTAAAAGAATGATATTTCTCATGTAATAATACAATGTTCAGCTCCTGTAACTGCTTTCAGCAGAGAATTTAATAGATAAATTCCTTGCCTCTTGCCACCACAGTCATTTGAGGAAAAGGTTATCCCCATTCTGCAGAGCAAGGACTGAAAGAAGAGACAATGACAGTAAATCTGTGGCTGACTGGCAGATGTCAGTTCTCTCATTTCCATCTCGTGGCTGTCATTCCTGGCCCAGCTCTTCCTTTCCAAGCTGTGTTTTGCCTCTACATCACCCTGAAACTCAAACCAACAACTACGCCAGCGGCTGCTGAGGGCGCAAGTCCTCTGCACAGAGGTCCTGTCACCCACATTCATGCAATACCCGTTAAAGCCTTTCAAACCTTTGCAGCCAAGCCTAAGGCCACCTGTAACTTCACTATTTAGGTTCATATTTTAACACAAACAGGCTTTCAAAAGTTTTTCCACCTTGTTTTATGCCCTTATTTAGTCCAAGGAAATAATTCTACAGGAGCCCTAAAGTGGATGTAAAATAATCAGCTCTCAATATTAATGCAGCCCAACATTCTTGGTTATATTCCCTTGGCAAAACCCATTGCTGGTCGACAGTTTTACCTGGCCAGGTTGGGCCAGGGCACTGAGTGAGCAGACTGCCCTTCTCTCGCCCACCTGCAGTGGAGGGGGAGGTCTGTAGGAGGAGGGTCTTAGTTCACCCCTTGCAGGGCTCTGTCTTGGCACCTAGCTGGAAATTTAGCCTTTGAGAGGGACTTGTGCCTGAAACATAGACGTCCCGTTCATCACAGCTAACCGTGAGGGTCTCTCCAGTAGGAGCCACGCTGTTGGGGTATGTGTCTGTTGCTGGCTTGCTGCTCACATAGAAAATAATGACTGGTGGCACCTTTCCTCAGCGCACTTTTTCTTTAGCTGCTCTTTGGAAAACACAGAGTAGTAGGTTGCTTCCTCTGGTAGCTTTATGTGTAAGGCTTTTCACAGAACTGTTATTGCCAAATACCTTTAAGAGATGGAGCCACAGATTAGAAGTAGGCAGAAAGATTTCTATACAGCCCTGAATCAGTGGTTCAAGTACAAGGGGACTGAGGTTTAATATTTGACTTCATATTAAAGTCCTGACTTCAGCATGTGCTGCTGGTTTTTTGGGTTTTTTTCCAGTCTCTCCCCATGCATCATACTGGACACTGAGGCCAGCCATCGTCTCAGAGATCTCACTCCGAATATAAAGCGACCAACACTAAGTTTATATAGTGTTCAGTAATGCACTGGCTGACGTTCCCTTTTTGGATGTACTTTCTCTACCTACAGCTAGTAAGTGGTGAGTACTGCCATAAAGAAACCCAGTTGTTAACCAAGAAAGTTAAGTAACTTGCCCAAGGACATACTTTGAAGTGGCTGGTTCCACCCAGGTGGATTTTTGTGGTGCACCACTGCACGCAGTACAGTTTAGCATGAGCAGAAGGGATCACCTATGTAATCTTTTAACAGTGTGTTACAAAAGTCAAGTTTTCTATACTAAGCAGAATAGATTCTGACTGCTTTGTTTCAAGGGATTAGAAATTAGTTCAGACTGAAATGGGAACAAGTGGAAGCAAAACTTACTCCCAACTGTTACTGTATTTCTCCTTTGCTGTACTGAGAGTCTACAGTTGTGTAATCGTGAAGACAATTTTAGACTCTTTTGAGAATACAGTAAGTTATGTTTTACCTGTCTGTCTCTGGAGAAGAAAAGCTTTAATTAAGTCTTACTTTAATTATGTCCCATCTATACAGTACCTAAATGCATTATGAGAGTATGACATTTGCCGTTTGCCTGCCTTCTGGGAAGGTTTAGATGCTGAATCCTCTAAGTGCTATTATTAAAAGAATATGTGAAATAAGATTCTTAATATATGCATTGTTATAATAATTGCTAAGTAGTGGTGAAAACCAGAGTGATTAAAGTATGATCTGGAACTTTATTCTGAAATAATAGAATTCTGTGTTCATATAAAAATTCCCCAACACTGGTGGTCCTGATGATCTGCTGGTATGGCTGGTGTTCTGGATCAGCTCCTTATTTCACAAAAAACAGTATTTTAGCAGTCTCATTGGTAACACTCTGTATTACCATCCTATGCTGTTCCAATACATAGTTTAATTTAAAAAACGCCAATCTTTGCAGGTTGTTTTATCTTAATTAAGCTAATGAGAATGTCATCGTTTCTAATATTTATTGAAAATAATGTCCTTGAAAAGAACTTTCAGGCATTATTTATTACAAGCTGTGAGGAACTTTCAGGCATTATTTATTACAAGCTGTGAGTGTTTATGACCAAGAGATTGATAGAAATGTGCATAAACAAAACATTCAGCTTTTCTAGAGGTCCTTAATCTCCTATGTTGAGTATCCATTGGTCTGCCTCAACCTAACTGCGCTTATTAAGCTGATAAAGGTAATAAGAATGAGCAGCCATGGACTTCTCTCTGTCTCCCGCGATGTCTGTAACTTAATCCTCAGTGAGAAGTCCTAGAATAGCAGTAGATGTTTTAAATATCTTTAAATATCTACAATGGAGTGTTACATGTTGTCTACGAGGGAAGAGTGACACAATGATACTTTTTCTCTATATATAGTTTTTCTATATTCTTTTATATTTCTTTTCAAGTTGTCACAGCTTGACATGTGAATCTGCTTGGTTGTAAGGTAAGCCAGCATGCAGCAACTGAAAATTACGTCTGTCTTAATGCATCAAAGTCAATATTGTTCACTTGAAGATGATACATCTCTCCAGGGCCACAGACTGACTCCCCTGAAGGTGAATGTGCATCCACGCAGGATGCATAATTTGGATTGTTTTTGCTCCACCCCTGTTTACTTTTGCCCTTCAGTCAGTTATGTTGTCCAGACCTGTTTGTAGTCAGTTGCGTTATCCCACAGCCTTTGGTGTCTTATGCACACGCCTGTCTTCTGCCTTGAAAACTTGAACTCTCAGACCATGCCCTTGCAAAGGAATGGTCTGAAGTTTTTCATATCGACCATGTTTGGTCTTATTCTCCTCTTCAAGAGCAGATTACTACCTTTTCCAACAGCAGCAATTTGCAAGGCACGTGATTCCAGCAATTCTGAATATAAACTCAAATTTAAAATATCTTTTCCCTTTTCAATGATATAAGGCAACAAGAAAGTGATAATATTTTGCAGGGAAAAATTGAGAAGTGATAGTGAGAAGTCCATGGACACTGATATTACAATAAGCTTCCAAATTGATGTTAATGCTGAGTAATATGACTTTGTGCCTAGCCAGATTTGCTGAGGATATGAATTTGGCCTTGGACACAAACTAATTATTATTTTTTGAAAAATCTTTTCCATATTTAGCACTGTTTGGGGCCTGCTTAGAAGAAGGTAATAGGGCTGCAAATACCTTGTTGCAGGAGTGTGCGTAGCAAATAGACCAACAATGCATGCATCTTAGCTTTAGGGAATTGATCTGTCAAAGGGTGTCTATCATTTCAGCTCTTGGTATTTCCGTAACATGCTCTGTGTTCCAGTTCTAGTATCAGAGATTTTCTTCCTTCAAAGGAGGTATGGACAGATGACATTTGAACTCCCAGTAGAATGACAACATGGAAGCATTTGTCAGAGTGCTGCTTACTGCGAAGGAGAGGGTTGGTTTCTAACATCCCCAAATCCCTTGCTGTTGCTCTCAAGAAGGTGAGGTGTTGATGCACAAGGAAAGTGATTATCTTCCTCACCCATTCCACTACTGCACAGTATCAAGGTCTTGCAATCAAGTCACCACCATCCAAAAAAAATCATATATCTTTTGTATACATTCTTTCGTTTATAAGGCCTTGACTTTGCTATCCAGAAGCATAAGACATAAGAAGCATCTTGCTTTTGTTAAGTGCTGTTTCCACTGGGGATATGTCAACATGAGTAAGCAGTGCAATGCAGCAGGAGTGGTGTAGTGGAGTATAATTGTGCCAAGGACCTGGCATCCATGCTGTGAGTTTCAGGTTTTTTTATATGGTCTTCATGAAGATATGCCCTATATATATGTAGGGCTGAATTGGATGTAGTTCCTTCAAGGAAGAGAGCAAGGGATTTCAAAAGAAGTTCAGAGAAGGAAATGTATTTTCAAAAATATACATCCTTTCCCATATACCATAGCATAGTGGAGTTGTGCATGTGCTATGATGCCTTTTGGGTGATGCTTAGGAAAATGTTATAGGCCAGTGGAGCTTAAGTCTGCTGTTATCCTACGCTTGCCTGCCCAGATCTGGAAATCTTGAAATGTACAGAAGGAGTACGAGGAGGCAGAAAGTGATGTCAAATGTACAGAGGTAATCCCACTTTGTGAGCACAAAGGTTGCAATTTGTCCTCTGCTTTCCTTCTGCCTGCCCACCTCAGTTAGGACCAGGGAAAGTCTGATCATCCAATTACTTGCCTTCACAGCGTTTCCCATGGGCAATCTCTGGATTAAAGAAAAATAATTGAGTGGTCAGTGTTCTCACCTCATTTTTAAATGCCTGCAATAAGCCTTATTTTAATACTTCCACCTCCTGGTTTCTGGCATATCGGCTAGATGACATATTCTTTCTAGTGTCCTCTTCAGAGACATCATTCTTCTCTTCTTTTGTCATATGTTTCACTAGGACTCTGCTGGGCTGCTGTTTTAATAAATCCTACACGCTTGCACTCTCATCCCCCTCACCTCCTTCATTTTTAATCAGGTATCAGTTACACTAATAGCCTTATATATATCTCCTGATGATAGTTCTGTTAGACTGGAAACTGGTTCATTGATGGATAGCATTTGCATAAGAGAAAACCAGCTTTTCATTCATTGTGGGGTTTCTCCTTTGCCATAGTTCGTTTTTGCTTGTGTGTACTACTGTAATGTTTTTTTTTTTCTCTTGTCCAGCTGAATGCCAACCGCAGTTAGGGAAGGAAGGCAGCGAAGAATTGCCATTAGGCATGGTGGAAGTATTCTTTACTGCTTGATGTCTCTGCTTTTGAAGGATTGATTATCTTTCCTTTGATAGTACCCATATTTCTCTCTCTGCCTTCTTTTTTTAACAGTTTCTGAAATTTCAAAGTAATGCTTTTCCTTTTCACTGTGCTTAGGGCTATTAACTGTCTTAATAGTAAATGTTTCATATGCTTAAGTTTTGTCAATGCAAGGGTTTTCTTGTGGAACTGCTACCAGAAAATCAATTTAGTGTACAGCTTTTCTGAGGCTTATTGTGGCTGTGACTCAAATCTCACATGAGGCTTGAAAATAAATCAGTCACCCTCTTTTGAAAATCACACCAGTACTGTTTCTTTGGAAACATTTGCCAGTGTCTCACATCTAAATAATTGTAAAGATAGATATTGAAGCTAAATAATGGCCAATTGTCTTCAATGTCCTATAACAATCAATGGCACGTCAAGGCTTCATGGCTGTCATCACGCAGCCCATGACAACGCAGGGGATTCCCAGAGTGACAGCATGAATAGAGCGCTGACCTTTCTCTTGCCAAAGTTTGTTGCTTGCCACTTGGCAGAGGCAGGAGGACAGGAGCAGGCTGTTACACATGCTGCCGTTTGCCCTCTGTCTAGAACTCCTTTTCATCCACCACACAGTTCATATTGATACTTCCCCAGATATTTATGCTGCAGGACTTCTATCAGGAAGATTTTTTATTTTTTCAAACAAACAAATAAAGTCATGTAGGCAAAAGCGTAAAGTTTTCAATTATGCATGAGTAAGGATTCAAACATGATGTATTTTGGTTGCTTGTAATCTAGGATTTTCTTTTCACTTACAGCTGAAGTCATAAATAGTTCTGCAATTTTATTCTCTTCTCCCACCCGTATCACCTTTTGAACTTGGTGGGAGTTTTGTCATCTGTTTTGGTAGGCTACAGATGAGATAAAGGTGAGCGGCTCTCTAATCTTCCGTTTCTGCTTGGATGAGGGTGAAAGAAATATGGATTTAAGCCTCCACTTCTGTTTCCTTTGGCTTTTAAAGATCTAGGATGCTTTCTTGTGCTTTTCAGCTGTTAACCTGAGTCAGCTCTGATCTGGGTTATAGCCGCAAGTGTCTCTATGTGGGACAATTATAAATGCATGACCCAATGGAGGAAGGAAGGCATTGCGGAGCTGGGTTCATGTCCCAGTTTGGTCATAGGCATTGTGCCTTCAAAAGGAGGAAGGCAAGAAGATTTCTGTATGTCATGAATATATTTGAGGATGCAATACATTAAGTGAGTGTGATATGGGTTACCATAACAATGCAGGCAGAGTCTGGACAGTTGCTTGGCCCTCTCTCAGTGAAGTATCATAAGGTAGTTAAAAGGTAACAAATGATTTGGCTTCTCATAATTTATCAAATGGCTTTGGCCATTTCTGTGTGGTTTTGTTTGGTTTTTTTAAGTGGTAAGTCCAGTAAGTTCCCTTAAAGACCTCAGTACACTGAGGTTTTCCACTTCTTAGGAGTATAAGCCAGTTAACTATGGAAATTGCCAGAGTTGGATGGAGTAAAATTATTAAAATATGCAGCTCTTCTATAGTATAATGGTCTCTCTCTGTGGCATTAATCCTTCTCCTTTTCATACAATGCACTTGAAACGCTGCTTTTCTCTGTAGGCGGCAAGTATTGTCATAACTTCACTTCAAGAACTATTCACCTTTTAAATGTAGAAAACAGTTCTCATTGTACTTCAGCTAGAGAATAATCCCTTTTCTTTCGCTCGTTCATCCTCCGTGGTACACTGATGATAAGTGAACTCTCAAGCAGTTACAATTTCACAGGATCTTTCATGGATTGCAGAGCTCTGGGTTTTTCAGATACCATGCGTTCAATCAGCATCACTTGGAATGTCTCTCTGTTTTTAAATCTGACTTGTTAATGTCATTACATTCATGCTAAATACTGCATTTTACAGTGTGAATTCTTGTGGTTCTCTCCTTAATGTCTTCTCATTCTTTTTTTCTGAGCAGCTGTTGGTAGCTCTCCCTACTGCTGTCAACTCTTAAACCTCTGCATTACAAAGTGCAGAGTAGGGTGAACTTACTACATTAAATTAAGGCTCTGCAAAGTTGGCTTACAATACACATTAGGAACCCAAAAATAAAGAGAAATCGAAAAACGAGCCATTCCTAATGTAATGTACTAAACTTAGTTTATACTTTGATCCTTGAATAACTAGCATGTTAGAAGCTTTTAAAATAATATTATATACAAAAATCCAGCTAGTAACATTCTTGATGTGCTGCAAGTATAGAAACAATAATACCAGTGTTAGAGCCACACCGCTGTTTAGATCAGATAGAGGAAAAGCACAAGAAAGGTCTCTCTCTGGAAACGCAGTGATGTTTGAAAACTATTGCTGAGTGCTGTAACTCTGCAGACCGCTCTGTAGATGTATCAGTTGGTAATACATTCTGCTCCCAGTATAAGCAAAAATTTAGCAGAGAATTATTAATTACATCACCACACCTATATAATAGAGTTCACTGTAGTTATGTAGGAGTCAACGGTATTCAAGCAGTTTCTTTTGATGAAGTAATCGGGCTGCTTCTGGGGCCTGTTTCAGCTGCTAGGGGCGTGCTTCAAATGTAAATGACTGCCAAATGGATTCCTTCTAAATTCCAGCCAATTAAAATACATTTAAAGTGCAGCTGGTGGAGAGCAAAAGGCTTATAATTGCGTAAGAAACGTTTGGGCATGAAACAAATCCCAGAAGTTTGGTGAACGAAGATTATTAAATAATGCATTTCTGTAGAAGTAAAGCAATCAAACAAAGAGCTTTCTGAAACTGCAGTCAGAAGCAAAGATGACACTTTTACCACCACCTTAAAAGAGACAAAGCGGGAGTGTGTTTGTTAGGGTGTCAGTTTTCTACCCTTGGCTCTTTAAACCATGCAAGTTTGGCAGCTTGCCCTATGTGGTGCTGCATACAAATATTGACAGAACAGTGTGGTATTTGTTAAACGCCTTCTTGGGAAGCAAATGATTAAAACTCTGAGGGAAGATCTGAGAACCTCAGACATTATATTTTTTCTCAGTGGCACTATAATATTTACAGAATGAAACAGAAAATAGTGAATGGGATGTAATGAATGACCTTCCTTTTCTGCTTTGCCTTGTAAGTAAGGACAGATTTTTTGTTTAATGCTTTAAATGTTATTATAAAGGAAGTTTACAGTTAGTAGCACTGAAAGATGCCATTAACACTTTTGATTTAACCTGATGTTTTGAGAAAAAGCTCAGCTGATAAAACAGATGGTGTAAATAGGTGAAAGACATTACCCAGGAAGTAGCTGTGTGCAGTCACTGCTGATATTGTGTCTGATAGATGCACAAACCTTTACAGAGTTTTTAATACACAACTATATTTGAATGTTGGTACTTTCCAGACATGTCACAGTCATGCTTGCATCTGCCTAAAAGTGAGATTTCGAATTTTTCTGCTTTTAATATGCCTTTATAAAATTTTGTCTTAATCTGTTTAGTAGATCATTGTGCTGATTTTAGAAATGGAAACAAAGATTTTTATAGGCAGTTCAGAGTGGGTTTTTTCTATGTAATATTTTATTTGAGAATACTGTCTTTACCCGTTCGGTATTAAACAGTTGAAATTAGGTGAATGAAAACTGTTTCCTATGTTATCTGTGGTTTTTCTTAATTGTATCAGGAAGTAATAAAAGAAATCAGAAAAATGTCTTCCAGAACTAACAAGTATTGGTTTCTACCTGTTGTTATATCTTATCATATGAAATTCATATGAAATCATTTGAAATTCCTGATTGCTTCCTGTTCCAGCATACATGGTCAGTCAGTCTGTTTTGGCTTCACTTTTGTTAACTGTGAGTAAAGACTCCTGCAAATTTCAGATCATATTGCAGCAGTAGGGCTTCCATTAAATATGCCTTGTTAATTGTTAATGTGTAAGAAGCACAGAGCACGTGCCAAAGGGAGGCTCGTAAGAAATAAGCTTATTGCCAAAATAAATGTCAATTAAATTATAAAATCAAGTTTTAAAGGCATTTGTCAAGAAACATAAATATGAGTACACATATATTATAAAAATAACTGTAATGCAGTTAAACCCAAGCAAATTCAAGAGAATCAACACTAAAAATCTCTGAATTCAGGGGTTGGTTTTCTTTTTCAAATAGCCTTATTGATTGGCAATTATTCACAGAGGGAAATCTATTGAATAGATTGCAACTGCTTTGTTTGGGTAAGTCCTACTCATTACCAGCCACTGTTACAAAATTAGGGTCAATGTGTATTTAATTGCAATAAGTATTATGGAAATAGAGATGTCTGTATGTTTATGAAATTTGGGAAATACATAGTATACATAAAATAATAAAAAATAATGTACATAAGTTTTAGCAGCACATGGTCAATAACAGCATTAAAGACTTGATACAAGCCCAAAGGCAGTAGGAGTACAGAAGAGCGCAAAGAATAGTTAGCTGATCGTAAGGAAGTGGGATAGACCCAAACAGCTAAGGCTGTGATAGTGTGCTAATACTAATAGAAATTTCTTTTGTATGCTATCTGACTTTTAATAAACTGCCGGTTTAGGGTATTTTTAAGATCTGCAGAAGAACAGTGCAACATAAGTAGATTTTTATTACAAAACACCAAATAACCCCTTTCTAAAGTTGGTAAATGGGAAAGCTGATAACTGAGTGTAGACCCACCAAAAAGCAGGCTGTTAGTTGTCTTTTTTTGATGGAACCTCAGGGCTAACAGTGACACAACTTGTTTCAAACTAAGCCTCTGTCTTAAACAGGCTTGACTCACTCAGTATAAATCAAAAGATGAATCTAGGTCCTCCTATGTAATAACATTTTTCATGTCATTTACTTTTCCTTTACACATATGTGCAATGATGGATGTATCCCCTAGGTCCAGTGATGCATCTAATATACCAGTTACCTTAAGGAAAGCAAGAGAGGTGCTTAGAAAGTATACAAACAAACAGGTGAAGAGGATATATTAGCACTTCTGTGTTTCCTTCTTGATCTCGTTGTACCAGCATTTGGCTGGGGTTTAGCTATTTGCAAATCAGAGTGTCCTTTGCTGCACAACTAAACAGTGAGCAAGTGTCTCTTCAGGGAACTCGCTGACCTGTAGGCACACTGCTGCCTGGTCTCTGGAGCTTGGTGGAGCTTAAGCGGAGCTACGTATGAAACTTTCCAAACTGCAGTGCACTTCTGCACAGGTGTTGAGGAAATAGTTTGGGAACACTTAAAAATTTTTACATGTCCCCAAGGTTAAATATCCTTTGGAAAGCTGGCTTTCTGGATTGTTTCCTTGGATATTAGCCCTTAAATTCTGCCAAACCATGGGCAGGTTTCTGTTGGGCTTTTCCCCAGAATGACTTGCTGAAAAGTTGTACAACTTCGGTGTGCCTCCACAGGGAAAATTACATAAGTCCAACTGAAGAGTCGGCGTAATTTATAATGGCAAACAGATGAGAACTTTCCTGGAGTTTTCCCCTGGGTGTTATTACTCAGTGATTCTGCTACAGTAAAAGCCACTACTACTTCATGTCTTTGGCAGGTCAAACTCTGAAATCTTTGGGTATCTGAACATATACCCTCCTTTATTAAGAGACTCACACGGAGTCTGTAATGGTTATACTGCCCATAGGACTAAAGAATGGCTATTCTGCTGGTTTCCTAAAAAGCAAAGTGCTCTTTGGTTTCTACATTAAAACATCTATTAATTTTAGGTAGGATTTACTATTCCTTCTCTTATAATTTTGCTGGTGCTCTAGAGAACTCTGGAGGACAGAACCTGGCCCCATACTTATGGGAAGTGGTACAGCAGCAGAGGGATGTCAAGCTAATTAGTGGATGAAGATGAAAGTCTTGCCCAACCTGAAGCCTAGCTAGTAGCAAAACTCTTTCTACCTGGGCAGAAGGGGATTTTTCCTAAGTGTGTGGTATTCTCCAGTAGCTGTGAGGATAGAGGCCTCTGCATTCAGATCCTTGATAATGACTCATATATGATGTTCAGGTACAAGTGAAGGTATTGACCTAAGGGAGCTGTTGCCCTGTGTCAGCCCTGATAACTTTGATGTTTGGCACTGGTTTCTGTGACAGGAGCTGCATGAGCCATGCTTCTCTACTGCTGCTCTGTCTTCTATCATGGTCATCAGAGCTCGTCCTGAGATCTGCGGTCCTCCTGGCCAGGGACACAGGGACAGAAAGAGGCTGTGGGAGGAGTGTGTTAGCTTGGAGTACATTTGGTGCATCTTTCACGTTTTCTTCCTAAACTCATTATCATTCCAGCACACTTGGTCTGTCCTCAAATGTGAGGCAGTAGCTGCTCAAATTGACCTGGGATTTGAATGTTAGCTTTTTGCCTCTTGATGGGCAGTGGTCTAATGGTCTTTACAGGAATTTGCCAAACACTTGAGCTCTCTTGAGTTGACGCTGCTCTCTGACCAAGTGATAATCACACCTGGCCATGCTGGTGACAGAACTGGTGCCTGGGAAGGATCAAACCCTATTCCCAAGTCAGGTAAGGATGAAGAAATCTTGGGGGAAGAAGGAGAGAAAAGATTGAAAACATGATTGTGGCTCTTTCAAAGAGTGGCAGAGACTAAAGGGAAGTGAGATCCTCAAGTCTAGATCCTTTTCCACGAATGCAGTGTAAGAACACAAACCTTTCTGTAAAAAATGGATCTTCAGCTGTGAATATCTAGCAGGCCATTAGGTGGATTATGCAGGGTCAGAAAGATGAAAGAAATAAGCAGCTATGTGCTTGATTTTTGTGTTCATTTCTGTTAACTGGAATTACGTTACCTGTATTTCAAATTTTGCAAATGAAATCTTCATTTTACCCTTAGTCTTAGCACACTCAGATTCCAATAATTTCAGAGTAATTGGTAAACATGATGACAGCCTTTCCTAATAAGCATGGTGAAAATTTGTCCTGGTTTCGGCTGGAATAGAGT